>NC_029781.3:67260743-67270238 GCF_000817695.3 Arachis duranensis
ATGCCATTAAAGGAACAAAGAAAGAAAAGAAACGTAGATTGAAAGTATATATACATATCTATATATTCACGACACATAAACCCTCCATGTGTGGCTTTTCTCTAAATCATGATCATTAACACTTAATTAGCCTTACATGCTCTCGACTTCAATTTTTTGAGATATATAATTCTAATAAAAACTCTAATTCAATAAAAGTGTTTATATTCTCCTCCTTTACACGTTGACGTTGCTTTTTTCCGGTAGAAATTGATGGTGACGTAGCTCCTCTTCTTCTTGAATTCGGGCAATTCAAATTCTAGGAGGCACAGATAATTTCTGACGTTTCTTTGTTCAGTAGCTCAGTCAGAAGATTTTTCTGGAGCTTCTGTTGTTTTGATTTTATACGGAAGTAGTATTTGATAACTTTATACTAATTAAATGTGAATTTGATAAGTGAATGTTGATTTGGTTGATTATTATTTGAGTTTGAATGAGTTTATGTTAAATTATTGTTGTTGCTTGTGATTTGTTGGTTTGGCTATGAGAAACAGCTCAGTTGTGGTTGTTTTAATGATTTTACAAACTGTTGTCATGTGGTATTTTAAGATAAATTTGGTGAGGATTGATGGCCGAGAGAAAAGATTAAAAGTTACGAATAATCGGTAACCAAAATACTCAAACGGATTAAGATACAAGTAATATTTTGAAAGGGAAGGGCTAAGGCTTTCGGTTTTGGGTATAAGAGGAAGATTAATATTTAAACTTTATTTTTGAAGGGTAACATTGTAATTGTATATAAAAATCGAGGTACAATTTGTAATTATATAAGTTTTTGGGTATTTTTGCTAATAAATATAGTATGGGGGTAAAATGAATATTTTATAAAAGTTCAGGGTTATTTTTAAAAATATGAAAATAAATGAGGGTTTTAAATATGATTTTATAAGATATGGAGGTTGAAAATAGAATATTAAAAAGTTCGTGATTTAGCAAGTAATTAATAAAAGCTTAAAAATAAGCTTTTATAAGCTATGTTTTAAAAAGAAGATTATAAATATTCTTTTAAATACTTCCTTAATTGAAGAACTTTATAATTCTTTTCTATAAGACACTTAGGGAGAGGCGAGAGAATAATGCAAAGATAGTTTATATTATGGAATAATAGGAAAGAAAAGAAGAAGAAAGAAAAGAAAAGGAAGAAAAGTATTAAAGAATCTCTGCCACAGGAGAGCAGAGAGTCAAAAGATTAAAAAAATATAAAGAACCTCTGCTAGAGAAGAGCAGATAATAGAGAAGAAAAGAAAGAAAGAACAAAACGAAAAGGAGATAAGCAGAGATGACTGCTTACTTGCTGAAAACAAGAAAAGATATGGTGGTGAGTCCACCGAGATTTGCTTTCCAAATATACATCGGCCAATCCAGGGGATGGTAGCACCTGTAAGACGGAGGTTGCTTACAGAGCTTATCAATACATACATAGGTTAAAGAGAGCCTCACATGTAAGACCGAGGTTGCTTACAGAGGTTATGTTTGCATACATCGGCTCAAGAGAGTCGCAGCTGTAAGACAGAGGTTGCTGACAGAGGTTATGGCACTAGAAACCAAACTTAGACAAAGGTTGCTAAGTTACATCGGGAGTAGGTCGAAACTAATAGATGAGCGCATTACATGTACTAGGGATAGACATGCATCATACTTGTTTGTGCATATTTGTTTGTGAGTGTATTTTCTGTGATTGTAGGAGTGCTAAATGACTGTTTGAATTCTGTGTTGTATAATTGTTGAATTAGATGGTACCTTGTTGACTATTATTGCTGACCAAGTATATATAGAATGAACTTAACTCATAACCCCGACCCTACTAAGAAGTCGCCAGTTCTTACCCTCTATTTCTACCCCCTTTCAGCTACAGGTGCGAAAGCTTATTGCGAAGCTACAGGAGCACAGAGGAATATGTTTACGAGTTGAATTGTTAGAATTTATTTTTTCCTCACCTTGTTAGTTAGAGTTTTATTCTGAGGGATAGATTCTGTAATTGCTTTTGTATCTAATACTACAATGTATTATTAAGATTAAGTATGTGAATATGTGTTCTTTGTTCTTGTTGAAAAAGTTATAAGTTTTAGTAAAACCATCGATAGATTTATGCGTAAAGACTTAATATTAAATAGATAATAACAGGAATTAGCCTAGCAGCGCCTTACTTTTGGTACGATTATGAGGTGCTAAAAGTTAGGGTGTTACACTAGCAAGCCAGAAGACCTAGTCGGCGACCTAGAGGCCGTTTTCAAATCTCTTTGTAAGCACAATATGAGGCTTAACCACTTCAAATGTGCTTTTGCCATAGAGGCCGGGAAGTTTTTCAGTTTCATGATAACACAAATGGGGTCGAAGCCAACTCGAACAAGTGTGAAGCCATCCTACGAATGACAAGCTGGTGCACAAAATTGTGATCTCTAATAATGACGTTCAACTTGGTGTGCGCATTTACTAACTCAGCACTTTCTTCACAACCTCGCATAACTAACCAGCAAGTGCACTAGATCGTCCAAGTAATAAACCTTACGTGAGTAAGGGTCGATCCCACGGAGATTGTTGGTATGAAGCAAGCTATGGTCATCTTGAAATTCTCAGTTAGGCGGATAATAAATGGTTATGGAGTTTTCGAATAATAATAATAAATAAACAGAAAATAAAGATAGAAATACTTATGTAAATCATTGGTGAGAATTTTAGACAAGTGTATAGAGGTGCTTTGTCCCTGTTGGATCTCTACTTTCCTACTGCTTTCATCCAATCCTTCTTACTCTTTTCCATGGCAAGCTGTATGTAGGGCATCAACGTTGTCAATGGTTACATCCCATCCTCTCAGTGAAAATGGTCCAAATGCTCTATCACAGCACGGCTAATCATCTGTCGGTTCTCAATCATGTCGGAATAGAATCCTTTGATTCTTTTGCGTTTGTCATCACGCCCAACAATCGCGAGTTTGAAGCTCGTCACAGTCATTCAATCCCTGAATCCTACTCGGAATACCACAGACAAGGTTTAGACTTTTCAGATTCTCATGAATGCCACCATCAATTCTAGCTTATACCACGAAGATTTTGATCAAGGAATCCAAGAGATATGCGCTCGGTCTAAGGTAGAACGAAAGTGGTTGTCAGTCACGCATTCATAGGTGAGAATGATAATGAGTGTCATGGATCATCAAATTCATCATGTTGAAGTGCAACAAATATCTTAGAATAGGAATAAACTGAATTGAATAGAAAATAGTAGTAATTGCATTAAAACTCGAGGTACAGCAGAGCTCCACACCCTTAATCTATGGTGTGTAGAAACTCCACCGTTGAAAATACATAAGTGATGAAGGTCCAGGCATGGCCGAATGGCCAGCCCCCAAAACGTGATCACAGGATCAAAAATACAATCTAGGATCCAGCCTCCCTAATACAATAGTAAAATATCCTATTTATACTAGACTAGCTACTAGGATTACAAAAGTAAGTAATTGATGTAGAAATCCACTTCCCGGGCCCACTTGGTATGTGCTTGGGTTGAGATTGAGCTTTACATGTGCAGAGGCTTCTTTTGGAGTTGAGCACCAAGTTGTAACGTATTTTTGGCGTTCAACTCTGGTTCGTGACGTGTTTCTAGCGTTTGACTCCAGAATGCAACATGAAACTGGCGTTGAGCGCCAGTTTACGTCGTCAAATCTCGAATAAAGTATGTGACTATTATATATTTCTGGAAAGCTCTAGATATCTACTTTCCAACGCCATTGAGAGCGCGCCATTGCGAGTTCTCTAGCTCCAGAAAAACCATTTCGAGTGCAGGGAGGTCAGAATCCAACAGCATCAGCAGTCCTTTGTCAGCCTTCTTATCAAAGTTTTGCTCAGGTCCTTCAATTTCAGCCAGAAATTACCTGAAATCACAGAAAAATACACAAACTCGTAGTAAACTCCAGAAATATGGATTTAGCATAAAAACTAATTAAAACATCCCTAAAAGTAGCTAGATCCTACTAAAAACTACCTAAAAACAATGCCAAAAAGCGTATAAATTATCCGCTTATCACAACACTGTTCATATCCTGGGTCGAGTTGTCCGACCCGGGATGTTCTACAGACAAAGCGACCAACCTCTTCAGGTCAGGACAATCCGACCTCTTCTCGAAGAGCTCGGTCAAGTCACGAGAAAGCCCAAACAAAGGGCCCAAATAGAGGAACACGCCCCAGATCCTAAGGCAGCCCAAGCCTACAAGAGAAGGGTGGTTCCCTTGAAGATAAGATGACCTCAGTTAAAAGATAAGATAAGATAAGATAACTAACTTATCTTATCCAAAAAGGTCACTCCACACCATTATAAATACACTGGAGCACCCATGTCTAACTCATACTCTGATTCTACTCAATACCTGCTTAATACCCTTGCTAACTTAAGCATCGAAGTCCCTTGTAGGTACCCCCCACCCTCCTGGGACGAAGGACCAGCAGCACTTTCAGTCCCACAAGTCGGACACACCAGCTCCGGCCGCTATACACCTGCCGGACACGTCGGCTCCGACCAACACAGAAGATCTCGACTGAGATCGACCTACAGTTTTAGGTAACCCTCGGAACATTGGCGCCGTTGCCGGGGAACTTGGAAGTCATCCCAACACCATGACGGACAACCATGACAACGACCACGACTCAGGTTTGGAAGATAGAATGCCACACAAAGAACACGGATACTAAACTTAAAGATACTCCGGAACCCAATGGAGACAAAAATTCATCAAATTCAGAGGTGATAGAAGCATTTCAAAATCGATTAAAGCAACTTGAGAAAGAAGCCTAACATCAACGCGAAAAAGAAAAGGATCTACATCAGGAGATAAAGCGGCGCCGAGAATTAGAAGATAAGCTTATGAAACTCGAAGCTGATCTCAAAACTAAAGCTACTCGATCCACCCCAGAGGATAGCTCTCACAAAGATCAAGATCCATTCACCAGGGAAATTATGAAGACCAAAATCCCAAAAGATTTCAAACTTCTGGATATACTCTGTATGACGGCACCTCGGACCTCAACCACTATCTCAGCAACTTCAGAAGTAGAATGTACCTCACTGACGCCTTAGATGTAGTTCGCTGCAAAGCCTTTCCAACAACTCTTACCAAGACAGCCATTAGATGGTTCGACGACCTACCTCCAAAATCCATCTCGAGTTTTGACAACCTGGCCAAAAAGTTCCTGACCTGATTTTCCATACAAAAGGACAAAGCCAAACACGCACCCAGCCTACTAGGGATCAAGCAAGGAGATCGGGAGAGTCTTCATAACTACATGGAAAGATTCAACAAAACATGCATGGACATACAAAGTCTACCAAAAGAAGCTGCCATCATGGGCCTCATAAATGGCCAACGAGAAGGACCATTTAGCCAATCTATATCAAAGAAATACCCGGTATCCCTAGACGAAGTACAAGAACGAGCGCAGAAGTACATCAACATGGAGGAGAATTCTCGACTTGGGAAAGCCTCGAGGTTTGGTTCTGCCTACCGAGATAAAGATAAAGAATCCAAGAAAAAAGAAGATCGCTCCGGAGAGAAAATCAAAAAATATCATAACTACACCCCTCTTAGGGTATCCTTGGTAGATATTTACAAAGAAGTCTGCCATACGGAAAAAATACCCCCAGCTCGGCCACTTAAAGGTAAAAGAGAAGGAGGAAATAGGAACGAATACTGTGAGTATCATTGAGTCCGAGGACATTCCACCAACGAATGCTTTGACTTGAAAAACGTCATAGAGAAATTAGTAAGGGAAGGAAAACTAGATCGATTCCTGGCCAATCAGGACGAAGAACCAAGAAAAAGAAGAAGGGATGAAGATGTCGAACAATCTGAACGATCACCCCGCACACCGGAAAGACATGTCCACGTGATACACGGCGGATTTGCTAGAGGAGGAATCTCCAAATCATCCCGCAAGTGACACCTCAAAGAAGTATACCATGTAAAAGGAAAGGAAGGCACCATACATCCCAGCAATCACGTTTACCAAAGAAGATGCATCCGGAATCATCTCAGGACACGATGACCCCATGGTCATCACAATCATATTGGCAAACGCCAACCTCCACCGTACATTAATTGACCAAGGAAGCTCCGTCAACATCTTATTCAAAACTGCCTTCGACAAGCTCGGCTTAGAAGAAAAAGAGCTAAGAGCATACCCGAACAGCCTGTTTGGACTTGGGGATACCCCAGTACAACCACTGGGATACGTATCGTTACATACAACCTTCGGAAAGCGGAACTAATCCAGAACACTCAAGATAGACTATATCGTGGTTGACGTAAGCTCAGCCTACAATGCCTTAATAGGTCGGATAATGTTAAATCAACTCGGCGCAATAGTTTCAACTCCACATCTATGTATGCAATTCCCAACTGCAGAAGGGATAGCTACAATAAAAGCAGATCAAAAGATGGCGCGTCGCTGTTATAACGAAAGTCTAAACCTCCGAGGCGAAGGAGGAGAGTTTCACACAATCGAACTCGGCGGAGATCAGAGACGAGAAGAAATTCGCCCACGACCCGAAGGAAAAATAGAAAGAGTCCAGATCGGAGATACCTCGGATAAAACAACTAATATTGGCACGATCCTGAAAGGAGATGCAAAGGAATCAGTAATATGGTTCCTACGAGATAATGTTGATCTCTTCGCATGGAAAGCCGTCAACATGCCAGGCATAGATCCCGAACTAATGAGCCACAAGTTGGCAGTCTACCCGGGATCCCGGCCGGTACAACAAAGACGAAAAAAACTCTGGCCAGAACGGTCTCAAGCTGTAGAAGAACAACTACAAGCACTACTAGAGGCAGGGTTCATAAGAGAAGTTAAATACCCATTATGGCTAGCAAATGTCGTCTTGGTGAGAAAGTCAAATGGGAAATGGCGAATGTGCACCGACTACACCGACCTCAACAAAGCCTGCCCAAAGGACCCTTATCCACTCCGAAGCATCGATGCTCTAGTAGATGCCTCATCGGGATATAAGTATCTCTTGTTCATGGACCCATACTCAGGCTACAACCAGATCCCAATGTATCCACCGGATCAAGAAAAAACCTTGTTTCTCACACCAAAAGCAAATTATTGCTACATCGTAATGCCTTTCGGCCTTAAGAACGCGGGAGCCACTTATCAAAGGCTAATGAACAAAGTCTTCTCAGACCACATCATAAAAATCATGGAGGTCTATGTGGATGACATGTTGATAAAGACACAAAGCGTAGAAACATTACTAACCGACTTGGTTCAAGTGTTCAACACCATACGGAAGCATGGCATGCGACTCAACCCGGCTAAATGCACCTTCGCAGTGGAAGCAGGTAAATTCTTGGGCTTTATGCTCACACAAAGAGGAATCGAGGCAAATCCAGATAAATGCCAGGTCATACTCAACATGAAAAGCCCGACCTGCGTCAAAGAAGTACAACAACTCAATGGAAGATTGGCGGCCTTGTCCAGATTCCTAGCAAGGTCAGCAATAAGATCCCTCCCCTTCTACGCTACCTTAAGGAAGGGAAAGAACTTCGAGTGGACAACGGAATGTGAACAAGCCTTCCTAGACTTCAAAGAATTCTTGGGACAACCCCCCATCCTATCTCGACCACAAGAAGGAGAACCACTCATACTGTACCTCACAGTAGGAAGTCGGGCAATAGCCTCAGCACTAATTAGAGAAGATGAAGGGGGACAACAACCCGTCTACTTCATTAGTAAAGCACTACAAGGGTTAGAGCTGAACTACCAGAAAATAGAGAAGTTTGCCTACGCTCTGATACTCGCATCCCGACGACTTCGCCCATACTTCCAAGCGCACACCATTAAAGTTCAGACCAACCAGCCCATAAAAGGGATATTACAGAAAACATATCTAGCAGGAAGAATCCTACAGTGGACAATCGAGTTGTCTGAGTTCGACCTCCAATACGAGGCGCGGACAACCATCAAATCACAATACCTAGCCGACTTCATTGCAGAATTCACAAACACCACAGAAATCCCCATAGAGTGGAACATATACGTGGACGGTTCCTCGAATAAAACTGGAAGCGGTGCAGGTGTGATAATCGAAAGCAACCAAGGAACCCAACTTGAGCTTTTCCTGAAATTTGGATTCCCCGGCCTCAAACAACCAAGCGGAATATGAAGTGTTATTAGCTGGTTTGAAGCTGGGTAGGGAAGTTGGAGCTGAGAAACTCAACATCTACAATGACTCACAAGTCGTTACCTTGCAAATAACGGGAAGCAACCAAGCTAAAGATCCTACCATGAAAAAATATTTGGATAAAACTAAAGAACAGCTCGGACAACTCGGGGAATATAGGATCTGCCACAAACCCCGCGAGCAAAATGCCCGAGCTGACGCACTCTCAAAACTAGCCAGCACCAAACCAGGGGGCAACAATAGAAGCCTCATCCAGGAAATACTGCAGAACCCATCAATATCAAGAAAAATCCCATAATTAACTACCTTAAAACAGAAGCGCTCCCCACAGATGAAAAGGAGGCAAAGAGGTTAAAAAGGGAGGCACAGTACTACACTATCATAAACAACACCCTATACAAAAGAGGGATCTCAACACCATTGTTAAAATGCGTACCGACTTCCAATACAAAGGAAGTCTTGGAGGAAGTACACAGCGGTATTTGTGGCAATCATCTCGGAGCACAAGCTCTCACCAAAAAAGGTACTTCGGGCGGGATTCTATTGGCCAACTCTACAAAAGGAAGCTACCGAATTTGTAAAGACATGTCCACCATGTCAGAAGTATGCCAACTTTCACATCGTCCCACCGGAAAAGCTCATCAGCGTAACCTTACCCTAGCCATTTGCAAAGTGGGGACTCGATCTTCTCGGACCCTTTCCCCAGGGATCGGGACAAGTCAAGTTCCTCATAGTAGGGGTAGACTACTTCACAAAATGGATCGAGGAAGAACCCCTAGCCAACGCCACTACTCAAAGAAGTTGGAAATTCCTATATAGGAACATTATTACAAGGTTCGGGGTTCCATACTCCATCACCACGGATAATGGCACCCAATTCACAGATGCAGGCTTCAGAAAACTAGTAGCCGACTTGAACATAAAACACCAGTTCACCTCCGTTGAACATCCCCAAGCCAATGGACAACCCAAAGCAGCCAACAAAGTCATATTGGTCGGGCTGAAACGGAGACTACAAGAAGCAAGGGGAGCTTGGGCCGAGGAACTTCCACAAGTCTTATGGGCGTATCGAACAACTCCACATTCCACTACGAACGAATCACCATTTCGATTAACATATGGAGTGGAGGCAATGATTCCAATAGAAGTTGAGGAAGGGTCTCCCCGAGTAGTCCACTACAATGAACAAACCAACTCTCAACTTCAAAGAGAAGAGCTCGACCTACTTCCGAAAATCCAAGAGAGAGCTCGGATTAGAGAAGAAGCACTAAAGCGGCGAAT
>NC_029781.3:67270360-67276916 GCF_000817695.3 Arachis duranensis
AAAGGAAAGCCGGCAGCCAACTGGAAAGGACCCTACCGAGTCACAGAGGTACTTGGGAAGGGCTACTACAGACTGTCCAAACTCGAGGGAAGAGAACTCCCCAGATCATGGCACGCCTGTAATCTAAGAAGGTACTATAGTTAGATGAAGGTCTCATCACAAGATGCACTCTTTTTCCTGAAAAGGTTTTTTAATGAGGCGTCAAGATTGAGATTTAAATCTGACTTAAGGGTATGAAAAACTCCCACCTGTATATATTTGCACTTTCTTTAAATAAAATACATTTAAGATATTCTACAAATTCCCAAGGCGCATTAATCTGAAGCATTCATCGTCCGATTATAAAGTAACGGATCGAACAGAAAGTGAAGAACAGATTCACTATACGATCTCGATAGGAATAATCGACCGACAAAGGTGAAAACGCGATTCACCTAAAGGTCGATTAAACCAAGACAGAAACCACCATCTACAAATCGGCAAAGGATAAACACAGAATAATGCAGGAAGTTATCGAAAGTGATCCAGAAAAGAACCTGACGAGGTCTTATGGATTGCTATATAATAACTTAAAAAGATTGGCCGACACTAAAAAATCGGACCAAGTCAATCCAACTTATCATCAAATCCCTGGAAAGAGGTCTGGCCAACCATATTAAAGAGGAATCGCTATAACTTAGAAGAGATCGACCTAACGAAGTTGGTCTCCTACAAAGACAAGTTGTAAAAGTAATCCCTGAAAGAGACCTAACAAAGGTCCAAGAAAGAGGATTACAAAAACAACTTAGAAGAGATCGACCTAACGAAGTCGGTCTCCTACAAAACAAGTTGTAAAAGTAGTCCCTGAAAGAGACCTAATAAAGGTCCAAGAAAGAGGATTACAAAAAGAACTAGGAAAAGATCGACCTAATGAAGTCGGTCTCCAACAAAGATAAGTTATAAAAGTAATCCCTTAAAGAGACCTGACAAAGGTCCGGGAAAGAGGATTACAAAAATAACTCAGAAGGGGACCAACATAAAGAAATCAGTTATAAGGTGCTAAAAATACAAACAAAAGCGAGGAAACTGAGAAACAAGTCGGACCCCCCACAGTCACGACCTCAAAAGGATCCAAGCTACAAACAATAAGTACGAAAACAATCTAAAGAGGCCAAGCAGCAAGATTCCAACAGATACCCTGTTAAAGCACAATGAATGCATAGTATGATAAAGCTTCAAGAGGCCACCAAAATCAACCTCAGAGAAACCATTTTGTTTTCAAAATAAAGTTGCTAAAAATAGCAACTGGAGTATCAACAGTCAATAAAACATCATTCACAAAAAAGAGTTCAAAGCCCACAAATCGGGCTATTTACACAAATACTTAAAGGAGATCAACCAAGATCTAGATCCTTCCTGGCAGCATCAGTACGGGGAGAAGGAGGGCAAGTCTGAATAGGCACAGCATCTACAGTTCCATCATCCCGGTTTAGAATCTGGCAATCTGGATCGGACGTAATGGGAGGAACTGAGGAGGTCGACACTTTAAGAGAAGGCACTGGGGGAGGGTCAGCATCATCATCATCCTGGTCATCAGGGACAATCTTACCATCCCTCACAACATTGTCCAGGCTGACGAGAGTCAAGTCGGCATCAGGAGCAACAATCCGGAACTGCTCCATCAGGTTCTCGGAGGCGGCAATTACGCTGCCCACAAGGTGACCCTGAAGCTCGGCATAATTAACCCGATCAGTTTCCAAATCATCCCGGAGATGCATCAATTCCCTATAAGCTGAGACATAGCTATCCTTATGCTTCAGTGCCATGTCCTCGGGCAACTTCAAAGAAGCAGCCAAGGCAATAGAGCTGGCCTTCTCACCCTCCAGCTCCTTCTCCACCTTCGCCAACTTCACCTTTAACTCATCCTTCAGATCCTTGATCTGATCAAATTCTGACTTAGCCTCGTCCATGAAGGATTTTGTCACATGAATCGGGATCCCCTGAACTATTCGGAAAATAGCCACACCCATATGAGCCATCTTCACACTACTTTTGGTGATAAAATCCAGATGTTGAAGAAGAGACACGTCGTCCATGGAAAGCCCACCATAGGGGGCAATTTGCTGGTCAACAAACTCGATAGCATCAAACTCCGGGGCATCCAGGTTAAAGGGCTCGGATGCTTTTTTGCTTTTTTAAGGGAGGGACACCAGAAGCAACGGCAGAAGTCTGAGGAGGATCGACCTGATGAAACCGAGGAGTAGAAATTACTTTCCTCGGCCCGAGAGAACTCGGCACAGGAGGCTTCACTGGGACCTGAGAAGATCCCTCGCCGGCCACTTTGGCCAAGATGTTCAGAGCAGCAGTTGCCTTCTTTGCCCTTTTAAAGGCCTTCATAGAGTCGTTGTTCTTTGACATCTCTACAAATACAGAATTAGCCACAGCAAAGAGTTACGGTCACAAACAAAAAGGAAGAAAAAATTAAGAAACAAGTATAAGAGACAAGTCAGACAAGTACCTAAAACAGTCCGAACGAAGGACGAGTCATTCAAAAACCTTTTTGTATCAAGATGGGGTGGTTTCCCCCATAGATCCTCAAGAACAACAACAAAGGCACGCTCAACATCATGAAGCATCTCCCAGGTATAGCGAGACACTTTCACATCCCTCTGCCACTCTAGAGGGAAAGAAGGCTCATCATTTTCGTCAAGAAAAAAGGGGCAGCCCCCTCGACAGCGCGAACCTTAAAGAAGTAATACTTGAAGTCCTTAAAGGACTCATCATACATAGCAAAAACTTTGTGGCCCTGGGCGGACCTAAAGGAAACCCAGGAAGCTTTCTTTTTTGAAGAACCGCCAGGCTTGGCGAAAACAAACAAATAAAGGAAAAGAGTCTGGGAAAGTGTTACATTTAATTCACGGCAGAGAAGTTGAAAAATTTTAATAAAACCCCAGGAATTAGGGTGAAGCTGGGATGGGGCAATATTACATGACCACAACAGGTCGGTCTCAAAAGTAGTAAAAGGAAAAGTAACGTTCAACTGGTTGAAGAAGTATTCATAGGCATAGAAGAAGGGACGCTCCCTCTCAATGGAAGTCGGAAAACAAACTCTCTCATCAGAATCAAGAGCAATAAGCTCGTAATCCTCCTCACGGGCATTGTTACCACAAATCCTATAGCGCTTCCTCAGCTCTGTGCAAAACTCAGCATCCACAACAGAAATACACAACAAAACAAGGGAGTCCAGCCAATCGGACATCCCCTCGGGAACTCTGGAAGACATCTCTACAATGTTATTGTGAGAAGATATGAGGCCAACTAACCCTACAAGTAAGAAAAGAAGATGGGGTTACCACAAACATCTCGGACAAAGGGAGAAAACAACTCGGTCAATACTTCTCAGGCGATGGAACAAAGAAAAGGAAAACCCCAAGACTCAAACCAAAGTCCTGGGGCATCCTTTGGAGGCAGTAACAAAGCAAGGTTTCTAGAAATTAATTTACAAGCTTACATCCCAGCATGTCTCAAAAAGAAATTCAAAAAACAGCAAACACCTTTCTTCAAGGAGAAATACAAAAAATTGTTACATTCTACCAAACACGCCAAGTAGAGACCATTAAAGATGCAACCTTTTTTCAAGATCAGACAAAAAGCAAACAAAGTGAGGAACAGACGCAGATATTTTATCAAGTATCAGGCAGGAAAAAACCACAAGCGACAATAAAACCCTAGAAAGTCTCAACGGAAAAACCAAGAGAATGCATAAAAGAAAGACAAGAAAAACATGTTACAGTGACAAGAAAATACAAGACCTCGAAAAGATTCAAACTTTCAAACATGCAAAGTCAAAGCTTCACCAAAAATTGAAAACGAAGCTACAAGAAAGCCAGTACTTACCTGGAAAAGAGCACCAAGCTTCAAGGAAATTAAAGATGGAGACGAAATCTGGGACGCTCTCTCACAAGCAAAAATGCAAACAAAGCAATGTTGCAGAAGCGAAAAACACGAAAACTACAAAAACTCCAAGAGAAAGCAGAAGCGCAAACGAAAGAACAGAAAGCAAAGAGAGCAGAGAAAGGAAGTTACGAAAAGGCTGAAGGAGAGAAACCGTTTCTGGGTTTTCAAAATCAAAGTAAAGAGCCAAAAGGGAAACAGGGCAATTAATGCTCAAATTAAAGAAGGCATTAAACCCTCGCACGTTCCCAAAAAAAAGCGCCGATATAAAAGCGCGCTTCTTTTAGAAGAAACGTTCTACATTCAAAGCTGCTACAAAGGAGTCAACAAAATGCTTGAGTTCAGCTTCACCAAAGAAAGACCGAAGTCAAGGACTCGATCTCAAAAAGAAGACCGGGCTCAAGCAGGAGCACTGTTCATATCCTGGGTCGAGTTGTCCGACCCGGGATGTTCTACAGACAAAGCGACCGACCTCTTCAGGTCAAGACAATCCGACCTCTTCTCAAAGAGCTCGGTCAAGTCACGAGAAAGCCCAAACAAAGGGCCCAAATAGAGGAACACGACCCAAATCCAGAGGCAGCCCAAGCCTACAAGAGAAGGGCGGTTCCTTTGAAGATAAGCTGACCTCACCTAAAGATAAGATAAGATAAGATAACTAACTTATCTTATCTAGAAAGGTCACTTCTCACCATTATAAATACACTGGAGCACCCAGGTATAACTCATACTTTGATTCTACTCAATACCTGCTTAATCCCCTTGCTAACTTAAGCATCGGAGTCCCTTGCAGGTACCCCCCACCCTTCGATGACAAAGGATCAGCAGCACATCCAGTCCAACAAGTCGGACGCACCAGCTCCGGCCGCTATTCACCAGCCGGACACATCAGTTCCGACCAGCACAGAAGATCTCGTCCGAGATCGACCTACAATTTCAGGTAACCCTCGGAACAATAAGGTTTTTTTAAAAATTGAAAATTTGACTTGACTTATGGTGGACGAAATTGTGATCACTATTCTTTAAGTTGTATGAAATTATTATTGTGACACCAGTTGAATTCACAACTCCGTTCAACTAACCAGCAAGTGTACTGGGTCGTCCAAGTAATAAACCTTACGTGAGTAAGGGTCGATCCCACAGAGATTGTTGGTATGAAACAAGCTATGGTCACCTTGTAAATCTCAGTTAGGCAGATTAAATCTGTTTATGGGTTTTCAAAAATAAAGATAAGAAAATAGAAATAATAAAAGGGATAGAGTACTCATGCAGATTCATTGGTGGGAATTTCAGATAAGCGAATGGAGATACTGTATGGCTCAAGGACGCCTGCTCTCCCACTGCTTCAACTCAATCCTTCTTACTCCTTTCCATGGCAAGCTGTATGTAGGGCATCACCGTTGTCAATGGCTACATCCCATCCTCTCAGTGAAAATGTTCCTATGCTCTGTCACAGCACGGCTAATCATCTGTCGGTTCTTAATCAGGTTGGAATAGAATCCATTGATTCTTTTGCGTTTGTCACTAACGCCTAGCCTTCAGGAGTTTGAAGCTCGTCACAGTCATTCAATCATAGAGTCCTACTCGGAATACCACAGACAAGGTTTAGACTTTCGAATCCTCATAAATGCCGCCATCTATCTAGCTTATACCACGAAGATTCTGTTGGGGAATCTAAGAGATACACATTCAAGCTCGGTTGCATGTAGAACGAGAGTGGTTGTCAATCACGTGCGTTCATAAGTGAGAATGATAATGAGGGTTATCTAACTCATCACATTCATCATGTTCTTGGGTATGAATGAATATCTTGGAATAAGAATAAAAGAGGATTTGAATAAAAGAAAATAGAATTGCCTTAATACTTGAGGTACAGCAGAGCTCCACACCCTTAATTTATGGTGTGCAGAAACTCCACCGTTGAAAATACATAAGCAAAGGGTTCAGGCATGGCCGAATGGCCAGCCCTCTCCATGATCAAGTGACTGAATATTCAAGAGATTAAACTGTCAAAAGATGTCTAATACAATAGTAACTTATCCTATTTATACTAGACTAGCTACTAGGGTTTACATGAGTAAGTAATTGATGCAATAATCCACTTCCGGGGCCCACTTGGTACATGCTTGGGCTGAGCTTGATCAATCCACGAGCTGAGGCTTCTCTTGGAGTTGAACTCCGAGTTATGACGTGTTTTGGGCGTTCAACTCCGGATCATGACGTTTTTCTGGCGTTTAACTCCAGACAGCAGCATGTACTTGGCGTTCAACGCCAAGTTACGTCGTTAATCTCCGAATAAAGTATGGACTATTATATATTGCTGGAAAGCCCTGGATGTCTACTTTCCAACGCCGTTAAGAGCGCGCCAATTGGAGTTCTGCAGCTCCAGAAAATCCACTTCGAGTGCAGGGAGGTCAGATTCCAACAGCATCAGCAGTCCTTTTGTCAGCCTTCTTCAGAGCTTTGCTCAAGTCCCTCAATTTCAGCCAGAATTTACCTGAAATCACAGAAAAACACACAAACTCATAGTAAAGTGACCAGAAATGTGAATTTAACATAAAAACAAATGAAAACATCCCTAAAACTAGCTTGAACTTACTAAAAACTACCTAAAAACAATGCCAAA
>NC_029781.3:67282937-67284128 GCF_000817695.3 Arachis duranensis
AGGAAGGCTGTAGACCATTCATCAGGAGGTTCATTGAACAGGAAAAAGACTGTGGAAGAAGCCATTGAAGTGATTGAGACAGTGGCTGAGAATGAGTACTACTATGCTTCAGAGAGACACAACACTAAGGGAGTCATGGAGCTGAACCATGTTGATACAATTCTAGCCCAAAACAAGGTGTTTGCCAAGCAACTAGCAGAGCTCACCAGGAAATTAGACACAAAGCAAGTGGCTGCAATACACACACAAGATCAAGAGGAGGTAAGCATTGAAGGAGGTGATTGGGAAGAGGCCAATTATGTGGGAAATCAACGAAGGCAATCATATGATCCACACTCCAACACTTACAACCCAGGATGGAAAAACCACCCAAACTTTGGGTGGGGAAACCAGCAAACCCAACCACAAAACCACAAACCTTACAACCAACACAACAACTCCACATACCAAAACTCCAACCAAAGATCATACCAAGCCACACAAAACACTTACTCCCAACCACCATATCATGGCCAAAATAATCAACCTGACCACCACCATATCATGGCCAAAATAACCAACCTGCCCAATCCAATCCGAACCAACAATTTCAAGATCAATTAAATCGGATAGAAAGAATGATTACAACCATGAGTCAAGACATAATAGAATTGAAAGCCTTTAAGGAAGAAGTAAATTCCAACTTGCAAAACCAAGGAGCTGCCATCCAGAAGCTAGAAAATCAAATTGTGTATTTGTCTAAGCAAACCCCTGGACCAAGTGTTTCTCATGGTGCCAAGGCTATTGCAAGGGAAGAATGTAAGGCCATAACCCTCAGAAGTGGAACGACGCTAAAGGAGATCTCAAAGGAAACCACAGAGGATGAAGCAAAGGAAAATGTGAGAGACAAGGAACAGGGACAATCTTCTACACCTTCTGCACCAAAAGAAAAAGAAAAAGAGGTCCTGAAGCCTTATACACCCAAAGCACCATATCCTCAACGTTTGATGAAAAGAGAAAAAGATGGCCAATTCTCCAGATTCTTGGAGATTTTCAAGAAGCTTCAAATCAACATTCCGTTTGCTGAGGCAATAGAGCAAATGCCACTCTAGGCAAAATTCTTAAAGGAACTAATGACCAAGAAGAGAAGCTGGAGAAATGAGGAAACTGTGTTGTTGACTGAAGAATGCAGTGCCATCATTCAACACAAAT
>NC_029781.3:67284228-67284435 GCF_000817695.3 Arachis duranensis
CCTTTGTCTTTGCTCCTGCTCATAAGAAAGAGAAGAGAACAAGAAAATGTGGAATCCTCTATGCCACAGTATAGAGATTCCGTTAGGTGTCAGAGGAAAAGAAGAGTAGGAGACAGAAGTGGAAAGTTCGAACTTATCAGAGAGAATGGAGTTCGAATTTTGCATTAAAGGATAGTGTTAGTCCATAAATAGAAGGATGTGAGAAGG
>NC_029781.3:67287543-67291425 GCF_000817695.3 Arachis duranensis
GTCTCTGAATCAGATTTTTGCTCAGGTCCCTCAATTTCAGCCGGAAAATACCTGAAATCACAGAAAAACACACAAACTCATAGTAAAGTCCAGAAAAGTGAATTTTAACTAAAAATTAATAAAAATATACTAAAAACTAACTATATCATACCAAAAACATACTAAAAACAATGCCAACAAGTATACAAATTATCCGCTCATCAATTACAGGAAGCTCAATGAAGCCACCAGAAAAGATCATTTCCCACTCCCATTCATGGATCAGATGCTTGAAAGGCTTGCAGGACATGCTTACTATTGCTTTCTGGATGGATACTCAGGCTATAATCAGATAGTAGTTGATCCAAGAGATCAAGAGAAAACATCATTTGTTTGTCCATATGGAGTCTTTGCTTATAGACGCATGCCCTTTGGATTGTGCAATGCACCTGCCACTTTCCAAAGATGCATGCTGTCCATCTTTTCGGACATGATTGAAAAATTTATTGAGGTTTTCATGGATGATTTTTCTGTGTTTGGAGATTCGTTTCCTAGTTGCCTACACCACCTTGCCTTGGTGCTTAAGAGATGCCAAGAGACCAACCTAGTATTAAACTGGGAAAAGTGTCATTTCATGGTCACAGAAGGAATAGTCCTTGGCCACAAAATCTCCAATAGAGGCATTGAGGTGGACAGAGCTAAAGTGGAACTCATTGAGAAACTACCTCCACCAAGTAATGTCAAGGCAGTTAGGAGTTTTTTGGGGCATGCTGGCTTTTACAGAAGGTTTATTAGAGACTTTTCTAAAATAGCCAAACCTTTGAGTAACTTGCTTGTCTCTGATACACCCTTTGTATTTGATAAAAATTGCATGCTAGCCTATGAACTTTTGAAGCAAAAACTTTCCTCTGCACCTATCATTGCCCCACCTGATTGGAACTTACCTTTTGAGCTGATGTGTGATGCATCAGACCTTGCTATTGGGGCAGTGTTAGGACAAAGGAAAGATAATTTGGTACATGTGATTTATTATGCCAGTAAAGTTTTGAATGATAACCAAAGGAATTACACAACCACTGAAAAAGAACTCTTGGCAATAGTCTTTGCATTTGACAAATTTAGATCCTATCTCATTGGGTCTAAAGTCATTGTCTTCACTGATCACTCAGCTTTAAAATACTTACTTGCTAAACAAGAATCCAAACCAAGACTTAGATGGCATACTCAGAAGGTGCATATCAGAGGAAGAAGGAAGGGAAGTCTTATGGGATTGCCATGGATCCACTTATGGAGGACATTTTGCAGGAGAAAGAACAGCAGCTAAGGTGTTACAGTGTGGATTTTATTGCCCACTATCTTCAAAGATGCAAAGGAACTAGTGAAGCACTGCCATGAATGCCAGAAAGCAGGGAACCTGCCAAGAAAAAATGAAATGCCACAACAATTCATTCTGGAACTTGAATTGTTTGATGTATGGGGGATAGATTTCATGGGACCCTTTCCCACCTCATACTCAAATAATTACATTCTTGTGGCAGTAGACTATGTCTCCAAGTGGGTTGAAGCAATAGCAACTCCAACTAATGATAATAAGGTAGTCGTGAACTTCCTCAGAAAACACATCTTTTGTCGTTTTGGGTTTCCAAGAGCAATCATCAGTGATGGAGGAAGCCACTTCTGCAACAAACCATTAGAGGCATTGCTTCTAAAATATGGAGTCAAACACAAGGTAGCCACACCATACCATCCACAGACAAGTGGGCAAGCAGAAATATCTAATAGGGAACTCAAAAGAATCCTGGAAAAGACTATGGGAACTTCAAGGAAGGACTGGTCGATTAAGCTAGATGACGCTCTTTGGGCATATAGGACAGCGTTCAAAACACCAATTGGAATGTCTCCCTACCAACTAGTATATGGGAAAGCTTGCCATTTGCCACTGGAGTTGGAGCACAAGGCATTCTGGGCCTTGAAACTCTTGAACTTGGACAGCAAAGCTGCTGGAGAAAGAAGGATGTTGCAAATTCAAGAGCTGGAAGAATTCAGAACTGAAGCTTATGAGAATGCCAAAATTTACAAAGAAAGAGCAAAGAAGAAACATGACAGCAACATAGCCCCAAGGAAATTTGAAGAGGGACAAAAAGTATTGCTCTACAATTCTAGGCTAAAGCTATTTCCAGGAAAACTAAAATCAAGGTGGTCTGGACCATTCCTTGTCACCAAGGTCTCCCAATATGGACAAGTAGAAATCATGGAAGAAAAGTCACAACGAACCTTCACTGTGAATGGTCAAAGACTCAAACATTACTTGGGAGATGTGGAGGAGAAGGACAAGGTTAAATATCACCTCAACTAAGGAAGCTGACCGTCAAGCTAATGACGTTAAAGAAGCGCTTGTTGGGAGGCAACCCAACCTGAGGTAACATTCCTTTGCTATTTCTTTTATTTGTTTCAATAAAAAGGTGAAGTAGTTTCTGTGCATTGCAAGGAATTAAGTTTGGTGTTTCACACCAAACAATGAATTTGTGGATCAATAATTCAAAGGAAATGTGTGACTCTAAGTTTGGTGTTCCACCATATAGATCACTTGAACACAACAACTTTTGAATTATATGAAAGGAACAACCAGTTCTAAGCAATCACAGAAATGCTTAAAATCCTTAGCAGCAACTTCATTCCAAGGAGAATTCAAGGATTCAAAGAGCAGAAGAGTAAGTAAGAAACTAAGTTTGGTGTTCACACACCAATTTAAGACTCAGACACTTGCCCATACATAGTTAAGCTAACCACTCAAGTGCTTGAGAAGCAAGCAACTTCATCACTCTTTGCATGAAAGGAAACAAGGATCTTAGAAAGAACATGAAGCAACAACTGGGAGAAGAAGGAGAAATCAACTTGTTTCCTAGCAACAAGGAGAAAACAAGAAATTTCACAAGGTGGTGTTGTTCCTTGACTATTCTTTAAAAGGCAAACAAAAGCATGCTTGTTCTGGTTTAAACTGTAATTGTTGAATCTTTCTGGATTGTGAAGTTTTTAGTATGATTGTCTGTTTATTGCTTTGAATAAAGTGAATGCCTAGATGTTTGGATATAACTTCACCTTCTTAAACAAATGCTTGCCATGCTTGTTCTGTTTCCAAAAATAAAAGAAAAGTTTGAACGAAAGTAACTTGGCTCAATTAGTGACAAATCAAGTAGAATTAAGTGGTGGTATGCATGCTTGATTGTTTAGTTAGCTCACTGGAAATTGAGTGTAGAATTATCATTTTTGTGTAGAAGTTAAATACTGTCTATGGATCTTGATGAATAAATGTCTTTGGCCATGAGAAAGAAAGAAAAAGAAGAAGAAAAAGCCACTGAAAAGGGCAACCAAAAAGTAAAAAAAATTGAGAAAATAAGCTAGGCATCAATGGTTTGAACTTCTGAGACATATGCCTGTGGTGTTTATGTACTAGGATCTGCTTGGATGAATAGGTTCTGTGGAGTGTTTCAACACTTGGTAACTTGGGTTAACTAACTCGGGATTATCAACCAAAAGTCCATTATCAAGAGTAACCTAGCTACAAAACATTTAGTTACACAAAGAGGTGCTGGGCACCAATGTCTCAAGAAGAAATGTGAACTAAAATGCCTGTAGTGGATATGTGTAAGGCACTAATAAGAAAAAGAAAATGCCAAAGGCTTGTGCAACACACGACACTGAGCAAACAAGGAGCAAAGAGCTCTAAGAAAAAGAAAAAAACAAAGAAAGGAAATAGTGCCAAAGACATAAGAAGAACAAGAGGCCATAGCAGTGTTTGATGGATGCAATGAAAAAGTGATAATCTTACCTGATCACTATGAAAAAGTGATGCTGCAACTTTCTGCATAAAACCCTTCTGATGAACTTCAAGTGCTTGCTAAT
>NC_029781.3:67293024-67293712 GCF_000817695.3 Arachis duranensis
ATTGGGATCCAATCATATAAGATTGCTAAGCAAAATTCAATGAATGCATTGGTTGAGGAAGGGATAAAAATGTTTTGATTCGGAGATCTCAATATCTCCTAACACCCAATGAACTCCCCATCTCTGATATACACTTTCTATTTACATTCAGCAATTTCAATTTATGCAATCACCCCAATTCCCTTTTAATTTCAGCAATTTAACTTCTCGCACTTTAATTCTCACAATTTAAGATTCAGTCGTTTCAATTCCTTGCAATTTACATTTCCCGCCAATTTACTTTATGCAATTCAAACCCAATTCTTGATTCTGCTCTACTAATCATACTTCTAATTCGAATTGCTCATTCAACCAATCCTTGTGGGATTCGACCTCACTCTATTGTGAGTTTTTACTTGACGATAACCGGTGCACTTGCCGGAAGGAATTTTTGCCGATTGTGCAATTTCCTAAATCGTAGCTATACCCAGTTATAGCGCATCATTCAGCGCCAGGATGTTGCTTGTTTCTGGCGTTCAGCGCCAGAATGGTGCTCTGTTCTGGCGTTGAACGCCAGCCAGATGCATCTTACTGGCGTTGAACGCCAGTCTGCGTTACCTCCAGGGTGAACAATTTTTTTTCTTCTGTTTTTGACTCTGTTTTTAATTTTTTTGATTTTTTCGTGACTCCTCATGATCATGTACCTAAT
>NC_029781.3:67296037-67297216 GCF_000817695.3 Arachis duranensis
AAAGTTATTGGCTCCAATGGCAGGAATGGAGATGCTTCTTCCATCAAACTTGGATGTTGGCTTTGTGAAGTCACCAAGCATTCTCCTTGCATTATTATTATTATTTTCGGCTGCCATGTCCTTCTCTTGTTCAAAACTTTCTGAAAGGTTGTTTCTGGATTGTTGTAATTTAGCTTCTCTTAATTTTCTCTTCAGAGTCCTTTCAGGTTTTAGATCAATTTCAACAAGAGTGCCTTTTTCCCTGTTCCTGCTCATATGAAAGAGAAGAAAACAAGAAAAGAAAGAGGAATCCTCTATATCACAGTATAGAGATTCCCTTATGTTAGTAGAAGAAGAAAGGGGTTAGAATAATGGAGATGGGGATTCGGATTTTTGGATGAAGAAAGGTGAAGAGAAGTGTTAGTAATTAAATAATTAAATAGAAGAAGAAAGTGTTAGTAATTAAATAATTAAATAGAATAAGAGAAGAGAAGAGAAATTTCGAAAATAATTTTTGAAAAAGGGGTTAGTATTTTCGAAAATTAAAGATGAAATATAATTAAAATTAAAACTTAAAACAAAAAGAATTTTTTTTTTTTTGAAAAAGAGGGGGAGAATTTTCGAAAATTAGAGAGGGAAAAGTAGTTAGGTGGTTTTGAAAAAGATAAGAAACAACAAAAAGTTAGTTAGTTTGATTGAAAAAGATTTGAAATCAAATTTTGAAAAAGATAAGAGGATAAGAAGTTAGATAAGATATTTTGAAATCAAATTTTGAAAAAGATAAAATTTTTGAAAAAGATAAGATAAAAGATAAAAAGATATATTTGAAAAAGATATTTTGAAAAAGATTTAGTTTTAAAATGGACTCAATTAACAAGAAACTACAAGATAAGATTCTAGAACTTAAAGATTGAACCTTTCTTAACAAGAAAGTAACAAACTTCAAATTTTTGAACCAATCACATTAATTGTTAGCTAATTTTCGAAAATTTGATAAAAAAGATAAGAAAAAGATTTTGAAAATATTTTGAAAAATAATTTTTGAAATTTTCGAAAATTATATAAAAGATGAAAAAGATATGATTTTTGAAAAAGATTTTGAAAAGATAAGATTTTTAAAATTGAAATTTTGACTTGACTTGTAAGAAACAACTAATTTTAAAAATTTTTGACCAAGTCAACCCAAAATTTCGAAAATTT
>NC_029781.3:67297548-67298185 GCF_000817695.3 Arachis duranensis
AGAAAAGACACAAAACAAGAAATCATCAAGATCAAACAAGAAGACTTGTCAAGAACAACTTGAAGATCATGAAGAACACTATGAATGCATGAGAATTTCGAAAAATGCAAGAAAAAATTTTTAAAGCATGCAATTGACACCAAACTTTAAAATTAACACAAGACTCAAACAAGAAACACAAAATATTTTTGATTTTTATGTTTTTCTAATTTTTTTGTATTTTTATTGATTTTTTTTTTCGAAAATAAAGTTTGCAAAAACGAAAAAGAAAGGAAAAATTTTTGAAAAGGATTTTTGAAAAGAAAATTACCTAATCTGAGCAACAAGATGAACCGTCAGTTGTCCATACTCGAACAATCCTCGGCAACGGCGCCAAAAACTTGGTGGACGAAATTGTGATCACTATTCTTTAAGTTGTATGAAATTATTATTGTGACACCAGTTGAATTCACAACTCCGTTCAACTAACCAGCAAGTGTACTGGGTCGTCCAAGTAATAAACCTTACGTGAGTAAGGGTCGATCCCACAGAGATTGTTGGTATGAAGCAAGTTATAGTCACCTTGTAAATCTCAGTTAGGCAGATTAAATCTGTTTATGGGTTTTCGAAAATAAAGATAAGAAAATAGAAATAATAA
>NC_029781.3:67298280-67299189 GCF_000817695.3 Arachis duranensis
GTAGAACGGAAGTGGTTGTCAATCACGCGCGTTCATAAGTGAGAATGATAATGAGGGTAATCTGACTCATAACATTCATCATGTTCTTGGGTACGAATGAATATCTTGGAATAAGAATAAGATAGAAACCGAATAAGAGATAATAGAATTTCATTAATACTTGAGGTACAGCAGAGCTCCACACCCTTAATCTATGGTGTGCAGAAACTCCATCGTTGAAGATACATAAGTGAAAGAGGTTCAGGCATGGCCGAATGGCCAGCCCTCTCCATGATCAAGTGACTGAATATTCAAGAGATTAAACTGTCAAAAGATGTCTAAAACAATAGTAACTTATCCTATTTATACTAGACTAGCTACTAGGGTTTACATGAGTAAGTATTTGATGCATAAATCCACTTCCGGGGCCCACTTGGTGTGTGCTTGGGCTGAGCTTGATCATTCCACGAGCTAAGGTATTTCTTGGCGTCAAACTCCAGGTTATGACGTGTTTTGGGCGTTCAACTCCGGATAATGACGTTTTTCTAGCGTTTAACTCCAGACAGCAGCATGAACTTGGCGTTTAACGCCAAGTTACGTCGTCTATCCTCGCTCAAAGTATGGACTATTATATATTGCTGGAAAGCCCTGGATATCTACTTTTCAACGCCGTTGAGAGCGCGCCAATTGGAGTTCTGTAGCTCCAGAAAATCCACTTCGAGTGCAGGGAGGTCAGATTCCAACAGCATCAGCAGTCCTTTTGTCAGCCTTCTTCAAAGTTTTGCTCAAGTCCCTCAATTTCAGTCAGAATTTACCTGAAATCACAGAAAAACACACAAACTCATAGTAAAGTCCAGAAATGTGAATTTAACATAAAAACTAATGAAAACATCCCTAAAAGTAGCTTAAACTTACTAAAAACTATATGAA
>NC_029781.3:67299242-67401733 GCF_000817695.3 Arachis duranensis
AAAATTGAAAATTTGACTTGACTTACAAGAAATAACTAATTTAAAAAAAAATTTGACTAAGTCAACTCAAATTTTCGAAATTTTGAGAGAAAAGAGGAAAAGATATATTTTTTTATTTTTAAAAATTTTTTTGATGAGTGAGAAAAACACAATTATGACCCAAAACATGAAAGTTTTGGATCAAAATACATGATGCATGCAAGAACACTATGAATGTCAAGATGAACACCAAGAACACTTTGAAGATCATGATGAGCATCAAGAACATATTTTTGAAAAATTTTTGATGCAAAGAAAACATGCAAGACACCAAACTTGGAAATCTTTCATGTTTAGACACTATGAATGCAAAAATGCACATGAAAAACATCATACAACACAAAACAAGAAAATTTAAAGATCAAACAAGAAGAGTTACCAAGAACAACTTGAAGATCATAAAGAATACTATGAATGCATGAATTTTCGAAAAATGCAAGAACAAGATGAATATGCAATTGACACCAAACTTAAAACATGACACAAGACTTAAACAAAAATCACAAAATATTTTTGGTTTTTATGATTTTATGAATTTTTTTTGTATTTTCTTTTATTATTTTCGAAAAATATATAGGAAAAAGATAATAAGAAATTCAAAATTTTTAAGAAGAATTCCAGGAATCTTTCGATGTTAGCCTAAAGCTCCAATCCAAGGGTTGGACATGGCTTAATAGCCAGCCAGCTTTAGGATGGCATTACATGCATTGAGGTGATTAGTTGAAGTCTCATTCCAAAAGGATTTGGATATGGCTTTATAGCCAGATAGGATTCAACATGCTTCATGAAACTCTAGAATCCATTCTTAAAAATTATGAAGCCATAGAATGATTTATTTTTAATTAAATTTTTTTTTGAAAGTAGGAATAACTTTTTTTTGAAAAATTTTTGAAAACAAAACAAAAAGAAAATTACCTAATCTGAGCAACAAGATGAACCGTCAATTGTCAAAACTCGAACAATCCCCAGAAACGGCGCCAAAAACTTGGTGGGCGAAATTGTGATCTCTAATAATGGCATTCAACCTGGTGTGCGCATTTACTAACTCAGCACTTTCTTCACAACCTCACACAACTAACCAGCAAGTACACTGGGTCGTCCAAGTAATAAATCTTACGTGAGTAAGGGTCGATCCCACGGAGATTTTTGGTATGAAGCAAGCTATGGTCATCTTGAAATTCTCAGTTAGGCGGATAATAAATGGTTATGGAGTTTTCGAATAATAATAATAAATAAATAGAAAATAAAGATAGAAATACTTATGTAAATCATTGGTGAGAATTTCAGACAAGTGTATGGAGGTGCTTTGTCCCTGTTGGATCTCTGCTTTCCTACTGCTTTCATCCAATCCTTCTTACTCCTTTCCATCGCAAGTTGTATGTAGGGCATCACCGTTGTCAATGGCTACATCCCATCCTCTCAGTGAAAATGGTCCAAATGCTCTGTCACAGCACGGCTAATCATCTGTCAGTTCTCGATCATGTCGGAATAGAATCCTTTGATTCTTTTGCGTTTGTTATCACGCCCAACAATCGCGAGTTTGAAGCTCGTCACAGTCATTCAATCCCTGAATTCTACTCGGAATACCACAGACAAGGTTTAGACTTTCCAGATTCTCATGAATGCCACCATGAATTCTAGCTTATACCACGAAGATTTTGATCAAGGAATCCAAGAGATATGCGCTCGGTCTAAGGTAGAACGAAAGTGGTTATCAGTCACGCGTTCATAGGTGAGAATGATAATGAGTGTCATGGATCATCACATTCATCATGTTAAAGTGCAACGAATATCTTAGAATAGGAATAAACTGAATTGAATAGAAAATAGTAGTAATTGCATTAAAACTCGAGGTACAGCAGAGTTCCACACCCTTAATCTATGGTGTGTAGAAACTCCACCGTTGAAAATACATAAGTGATGAAGGTCCAGGCATGGCCGAATAGCCAGCCCCCAAAACGTGATCACAGGATCAAAAATACAATCCAGGATCCAACCTCCCTAATACAATAGTAAAATATCCTATTTATACTAGACTAGCTACTAGGGTTTACAGAAGTAAGTAATTAATGCAGAAATCCACTTCCCGGGCCCACTTGGTGTGTGCTTGGGCTGAGCTTGAGCTTTACACGTGCAGAGGCTTCTTTTGGAGTTAAATGCCAAGTTGAAACATGTTTTTGGCATTCAACTCTGGTTCGTGACGTGTTTCTGGTGTTTGACTCCAGAATGCAACATGGAACTGGCGTTGAGCGCCAGTTTACGTCGTCAAATCTCGAATGAAGTATGGAATATTATATATTTCTGGAATGCTCTGGATGTATACTTTTCAGCACCGTTGAGAGAGCGCCATTTAAAGTTCTGTAGCTCCAGAAAATCCATTTCGAGTGCAGGGAGGTCAGAATCCAACAACATCAGCAGTTTTTAGTCAACCTTCTTATCAGAGTTTTGCTCAGGTACCTCAATTTCAGCCAGAAATTACCTGAAATCACAGAAAAATACACAAACTCATAGTAAAGTCTAGAAATGTGAATGTAGCATAAAAACTAATTAAAACATCCCTAAAAGTAGCTAGATCCTACTAAAAACTACCTAAAAACAATGCCAAAAAGCGTATAAATTATCCGCTCATCACAAGGCCAGGATATGTTAAGGATGTGCAGAGAGTGGCCAGAAGGCTCACGAACCTATCCCATTTCCTTGGTGCGTCAACAGCTAAAGCTCTCCCTTTCTTCAATCTGATGAGAAAAGGAAAAGTCTTCGAATGGATCCTAGCCTACGAAGAAGCTTTCAACCATTTCAAAAGGATACTTTCAGCCCCACCAGTCTTAGGCAAGCCCAAAGACAACGAGACGTTGTTCTTGTATTTGGCGCTGGCAGGCCTTGGCGACCATCCACGTCCAAGAAGAAGACAAAGTCCAACAACCAGCCTAGTTCATTAGCAAAGCGCTATAAGGCACAGAGCGAAGGTACACCAAGTTGGAAAAGCTTGCTTACGCCCTCCTGACCTCATCCCGGAGGCTGAGGCAGTACTTCCAAGGACACCAGATCACCGTGAGAATCGACCAAGCCATCCGCCAAATCCTTCAACAGCCCGACCTCGTGGGATGGATGATGAAATGGGCAGTCAAGCTATCCCAATATGATTTGCAATACGAGCCCAGGCACGTAATCAAGGCTTAGGCAATGGCAGATTTCTTGGTAGAGGTAACTGGGGACCCCCACGAGAACCCGGACACACGGTGGAAGTTCCACGTTGATGGAGCTTCCAACCAGGCATTCGGAGGAGCAGGAATAATCCTCAAAAGTCCAGCTGGGGTGGTTTACGAACAGTCAATCAAGTTTGACTTTTCGGTATCCAATAACCAGGCAGAGTATGAAGTCTTGATCGAAGGCTTGTTCTTGCCAAAAGAAGTTGAAGCCCCACAGGTTAAAGTTAACAGCGACTCTCAAATCGTGACCTCCCAAATCAATGAGACTTAGCAAGCCAGAGATTCCTTACTCCAGAAGCATTTCGAAGGGGTAAAAAAGTTGAGCGAATGCTTCGTTGAGATCGTGGTCCAGTATGTCCCCAGGGAGAGGAATGCACGGGCTGACCTCCTATCAAAATTGGCAAGCACAAAGCCAGGGTCGGGAAATCGTTCTTTGATCCAAGGGATGATAAAGGAACCCACAGTGTCCCTGTGCATGGCACAAGCAATAAACATCCCCTCATAGATTGATCCAATTCTCAGTTTCTTGGATGTCGGTGAACTCCCTGAAGGTGAGAAGGAGGCAAAGACGATATGAAGGGAGGCGGCTATGTACGTGGTAATACAAGGCCAACTATACAAGCGAGGGCTGAAACCAGCCCCTACTGAAATGCCTACGCACCGACCAGACGGACTATGTCCTGAGCAAAGTCCACGAAGGATGCTGCGACCACCATATAGGGGGAAAGGCATTGGCTAGGAAGTTCGTTAGAGCCGGTTACTATTGGCCTTCCATGATGTCGGATGCACAAGAATTTGTGAGAAAGTGTAGGAGGTGTCAAGGAAACGCTAATTTTCATAAGTCCCCAGCGATAGAGTTAAGTTCAATGCTAGCGTCCCGACCTTTCACTCAATAGGCAGTCGACCTCCTGGGTCCATTCTCAGTGGGCCCTGGATAGGTTAAGTACCTAATCATGGCCATTGATTACTACACTAAGTGGATCGAGGTGGAACCATTGGCCAGTATATCGTTGGCAAATTGTCGAAAGTTCATGTGGAGACAAGTGGTCTCTAGGATCGGAATCCCTGACATCATCATTTCAGACAATGGGACGCAGTTTGTGGACAAGAAGTTTGGGGAGTTTCTCTCAGGGCTATGGATCAAGCAAAAATTCTCCTCAGTCGAACACCCACAGAGCAATGGCCAAGTAGAAGCTACAAACAAGGTCATCCTCCATGGCCTGAAGACACGACAAGACAAAAAAAGGCTCCTAGGTAGACGAGCTTCCCTCGGTCCTATGGTCGTATAGAACGACACCACAATCCTCTACTAGGGAAATGTCATTCCGGCTTACCTCCGGGGTTGACACTATAATCCTAGTTGAAATCGGGGAACCAAGCCCGAGGATGCTTCTCAGAGGCATCGAAGAAGCAGTGGAGAAGGATTTTATTGATGAAATCAGGTGGATAGCCCATTTGACAGAAACTGCATTAAAACAAAGAGTAGATTTAGGGTACAATGCCAAGGTGCTGAAAAGGGATTTCGAGGCAGGTGATCTGGTGCTACGACAAAATGACATCGGGTTGCCGAGGAGAAGGAATGTTAGCGGTAAACTAGGAAGGCCCATACAGAGTAAGAGGTACTTGGCAGGGGGGTGATACGTAAAAATTGAGTTTCACGTACAACCGGCAAGTATACCGGGTCGTATCAAGTAATAAAACTCACTAAGAGTGAGGTCGATCCCACGGAGATTGGTAGATTAAGCAACTTTAGCTAATGGTAAATTTAGTCAAGCAAACATAGTTTTAATTTCATGAGCATTTTGATTTTTGAACATAATTGCAAGAATTTAAATGGCAAGAATGTAAAGAACTAAAATTAAGAAATAAAGTGCAAGTAAATGACGGAAACTTAAATTGCAAGAAACTTAAATAACATCAAAGATAAATGGCAAGGAATTAAAGGGTGCAGAAATTTAAAGAACATAAGAGTAAATGGCAAGAAGTAGATGAACAGAATGTAAATAACAAGAGTAGTAAATAGACAGAATGTAGAAAGGGATTGGGAAATGGGTAATCAAATAACTAGAGCAAGAGAAATGAGAATTAATGATAGAGAGGATCATTAGGGATCAGAGATGTTAGTTTTCATGAATTGATGTTAGTCAAATCCCTCCTCAATCATGGGTATAGATCCATGGCAAGTGGGTGATTGAATCCCAATCTCTTGGTGATTCAATCTCTCTCAACATAACCAACTGCCACTCTCGTGATCTAATTGTTCATAACAGAGCTCCTCCCCCTAATGAAAGTGGGGTTTAGTGAGTCATTGCTCCAATTTCATCAACAATTGCCATGAACAAAAATTAAACTAAGTATAAAGGAAGAAGAAGAAGAATGAAGTGCTTAAAACTTGAAGATGAAGAAGAAAAATTCCAATAGAAAACCAAAGATGAGCATTCCGGGCATCCTCCCGGAAGTGCTAACAAGTAAAAGTGCTCAAAATATGAAAAAGTTCTAAGTGTCAAAAAGTGTGTAAAAGTGTAAAAGTCCCCCAAAAAGTACAAACTCAATCTCTATTTATACTAGTCCTAAAACCCTTTCAAAGATCTTCAAGTGGACTAGCAATGTGGGCTTTTTCATTGTTGCATTCTTGGTTCAATTGAAGAAGTTTTGGCCTTTGTGATGAATAGGGGAAGTAGAGCAAGTTGGCAACCATTCTGGCCCATTGAGGGGAGTTATTGGCAATAACTCCAGGCTTAATGCACGTTGGCAACGTGCATGACATTTTCCTGGAGGTAAAGTATGAGACTTGGGCGTTGCTAGCCCAAGTTGTTGCTAACAACTTGCTTTTCCTCTTCTTGGCTCTACTTTCATGCTAAATGTAGCCCAGAATTTGAGTGTCAACCTTCTGCTTCAATATGGACTATTATACATCATTGGAAAGCTCTTGATGTCTTCTTTCTAATGCCACTGAAATCACCTCATTTGGACTTTCCTAGCTCAAGTTATGCTTCCTCAAAGAAGGTAAGGTCAAGCTGCCAAGTTGTTGCCAAAAACGCACCTTCACTCCCAAGTTGGCAACGTGCCCGTGCCTCACCTCCCAAGGCAGGGACTTGGGGCTGGCGTTGTTGCAAAACACGCCCCCTTTCTGGCACGTTGGCAACGTGCTCGTGCCCCCCTCCAGGGCTCATCTCTAACCTTCTTGAATTTCAACTTCATGTTCTTGTTTTTAGGGCCTAAAGATGACTCTGGTTTGGCTTCAATTTTGTGCTCCACTATAGACTATTATATATGGTTGGAAAGCTCTGAATGTCAGCTTTCCAATGCAACTGGAAGCACTCAATTTGGATCTCTGTAGCTCAAGATATCTTCCATTGAAGAGGACATGGTCAGGCTGCCTTGTTGGAGTTGTTGTGAATAACGCCCATTCATTTCCAAGTTGGCAACGTGCACCACAATTTCTTCACCATTCTGGCGTTGTTGCCAAACACTCCTTCCCTTTAGCATGTTGGCAACGTGCTCGAGCCTTCTCAAGGCTCCAAGTTTGCTTCCTAGCGTTGGCAACGTGCATAGCAAGGCTAATGGGCGTTGGCAACGTGCTTGGTGCAACTCCGGGCGTTGGCAACTTGAATGGTGCCTCTCCCTGGCGTTGGCAACGTGCATGGTGCCTTTCCTGGCGTTGGTAACTTGAATGGTGCCTCTCCCTGGTGGCTCTGGCGTTGCCAACTTGGTCTTCAAGTTGGCAACTTGCAATGCTTCATTTCCTTGCATTTGGGGCTTAAGTTTCCCTCTGATTTGAGCTTCCATTCCTTGCCACATTATGGACTATTGTATATCGTTGGAAAGCTCTTGATGTCAGCTTCTCAACGCAATTGGAATCATGCCAATTGGATCCTTGTGGTTCAAGATATTCATCCTTGAAGAGGGGAAGGTCAGGCTGCAATTTCCGCTGATTGTGCACTAGCACGTTGCCAACTTGGTTTCCAAGTTGCCAACGTGCTACACCTCCTGGCAGCACCACTTTGGGCGTTGGCAACTTGGAAACCAAGTTGCCAACGTGCTCTCTCATCCTGGTTGCATCAATTGGGCGTTGCCAACTTGAGGATCAAGTTGGCACATACATCTCCTTCTTGCTCCAAGATTTCCTTGCATCATTGTCTTCTTGCTTCATCACCTATCATAAACCAAAGAGCTTTTCTCAAAGTTTTGCCATCTCATGCATTAAATTTCAAGGAAATCATTCACCTTAATTTGCATATAAGCTTCTTGAATCATTTGCATGGATTATGTCAAATTTCACTAAATTCTTGGTTCATGAATGCATGGAGGAAAAGTTCACAAATTTGTCTATTTATTTCAAAGAAAATGAATAAAGCAAAGCTAAAACTAACTAAACTAACTAAGTAAAATGGTAAATATGCGAATGCATCAGGGGGCGTACAAGCTAGAACGCTTGGATGGGAGCAAGATACTAAGGACATGGAATGTAACAAACTTCAAAAGATTATACTCTTGAAACGCGACCTTGCGACTTAACGGGTTTTCCTACTTTCATTCTCTTGTGTTTGTTACTTTGTTTTCTTTACCATTTTTTACCTTGCTATTACGTCTTCTGTTGCCTTTTTGACTAGTTTCATTATAAATACCATGAACATTGCATTATGTCATTTCGCCTATTTTCAAGTGTTACATTTTCTGGGCTAACCGAGACTAATCACCCCGGAAGCCTTAATCGGTACAAGGGATACCATAGAGCAAAAAATACACGAACCACTGGCCAAGCGAGAAAGCCAGAAAATAAAACATTATAAACATTTTTCAAAGGCAACCAGTCGGCCGAAGAACGATATAAAACAAGTCACGATAAGTATTACAAAATGAGTGCATCACATCGGCCTAACAATTTAAAAGTATAGCAAATCAACAAGTCTAAAGCAACATTAAAAATTACAGAATAAACTACTGAGGGGATCCCGACTTCTTGGGAATATCTACGATCTTGCCATCCTGCACCATTTTGAAGGCCCCAACCAAGAAAGTGTCAAGGTCAGGAGCCAAGATGGCAATTTGGATCTTGATCCCTTCTTCGGTAGCCTTGACGACCTTCCTAGCATCCCTCACAATGTCTTTATTCTTTTTCCTCAGAGTAATGACCAATTGATGAGCGACCTGGAACGACCTCTCAATCTCACTTTTCTTCTCCTCCAGCTCCTTCAATTTATTTTCCAAATCTTTAACCTTGGCCTCGGCTGAAGTAGCCCATCCCAGGGCAGTGTTCAGATCCCTGGAGAGGGAGAGGTCACGCTCGACTAGCCTAACAATCTCGGAGGCGTCATCCTCTACCTTTTTCTCATTCTTAGTGAGCCAGGTCTTCAAATCAGCGATGTCTTTCTGAGCGACGCAGAGCTTTCCTTTCAGAGCCTGACGTTGAGCTAAAGCAGTTTTCACTTTCTTAGCAATAACGGCAGCTCAATGGAGGCTGCGATAAGTCCACTATGCCTGAGCGCCGAGGTCCTCCTCCTGGAAAAATTCCTCAGTCCTGGGAAGGAGCTAAGAATTAATGAAGCTCCCAGCATCAAAACTCCTCTCCATCACAGTCAAGGTCTGCTCGAAGGCCCCTTTCGTTTCTTTGGGTTAGGTACGATAGTCAAATCGGGGTCAACCTCAGGACTAGCCTGCTGCTCCAGGATCAGCTCCTCTACAGCAATGTTCAGAAGGTTCTCAGGCAGAATGTTACCTGAAGGCTGGGAATTAGCCTGATCCTCGACAGCAACCCAATCACTACTTTCCTCGACGACCTTAGGACCCGGGACCTCAGAATGAGTCGCAGAAGAAACGTAGTCGTCGCTCCCACCAAGGAAGTGGGCTATCAGATCCACCATAGTAGTCTACCCATCTGCCATAGAAACTACAAAATAAACACAAGTGAAGAAGTCAGGAACTAAGTTATCACTAAGAAGAAAAATGGGGAACGGGGGAACGACCTACCTACATGGGCCCGACCGATTTTCCGGTCCCCCAACACTAGATGAGTATTCAGATTCTTAGAACCAAATATCACCAACAATATGTCAGCTATCCGATGGTTCTCCTCACCAAGACCCTCACAGGTCTCTTTTATTAAATAGTCCGAGTCGACCTTGAAACTCCAACAAGTTGGGATTCGTCTTTCTCCTTCCAGTGTAAGCCCAAAAGGATGATGACCCGGGGTGGGCCTTACTTTGAAGAAGGTACTCTTGAAGCCATGGAACGAATCTTTAAAGAGACTAAATATCCGGTGACCTTGAACGCCCCGAAAAGACATTTACCCCTTCTTTGTCTTCTCCTCATGTGAAGGGTTTGCTAGTAGGAAGAGGTAGATGAAGGCTAGGAGCTCTAGGTATTCACACACAAATTCAAAACACCGAACAGCGACCCAATTGTTAGAGTGAAGCTGTGACGGGCCAATGTCGCAGCGGTTCAATAGCGACATCACGAAAGGCGAGAAGGGGAGCCGGAGACCTAAGGAGGTGACATGGGCTTATATACCCAAAACCAGTCAACAACCCGAGGAGAAGCCATGTTTTTATGGCACACCCTTTCGCTATCACTGGGGATGTAGACCTGGTAGTTCGCCTCCTCGGGACCTCCCCTGCATAAGGAGCTAGAGTCCCGAAGAGCCTGGAGATCCTCTCTGGTCACCTGAGATAGCGTATCCTTTACGTCCGAAGTAACCCAGGCATAAAAATCAATAACATTCAGTGTTGGTGGTTGATCCATACCTACAATGGGGACACCACTCAAGTTAATTCGGGAGATCGTAAAGTTGGAAGATACACAAAATGAAACTACCGCTAGTTACACGAATAATCCATAATGCTCACACTAATATCCAGAGCCTAGATTCAAGAAATGGACACCTAAATGGTTCATCCCTAGCAACTATCTAATGCGGGCTACGTGGATTCAAGAAAACATGAACCAAAATAAAAAAAGAGAGTGGCATACATTGATCTACAAAAATAACTACAACCACAGAGCAGTACAGTAAAGCAGCAAAAGGGATTAGGAATGCTTACTAGGAATATGTAACTTAAGACTAACCTAAGTCATATGCATAAGCCAAGTAACTAAATTATTTTAAATTTAATATTTATGTTTATTTATCAACCTTTAGTGTGGATAAATAAACATAAACATACAATTAAGGAAACTGAAATTCTAATATCACCATATTTGCAACAAACATGAAACTAACTTCAAGAAATACAAATTAACAATACCCAAAACAAGCATTCATTAAACTTGAAATAATATGAAAACAGATTGAAAATAATAAAGAAAATGAAGAAGATCAAACTTAGAAGTTTAAAATCTTAAATTTTTGAAGATATATCAAATCAACACTTACCTAAACTACAATAAAAAACCTAAACCTAAACCTAATTCTATTTCTAGAGATAGGAAAAAGCTTCTATATCTAGAAAACTAACTTAAAAACATAAATTAACCTAATACTAACTCTCCTTCTAGCCCCTTTGATTTTCTTCCTTTATCCTTAAAAGTTTGATGTACTAAGGCTTTTTTGGGGCCCAAAATGTGAGCCATGTACTTCATAAATATGGAATGTGCGGTATGATTCGCATACACGAAAAACTACAGACATATGGATATCATTTTGATTTCTTGGATGTTAGATTTTTAATGCCACTAAAATCTCCTAATTCATCAAACTAGTGCGAAGAGGTCAGGATTGTCATCGTCCGAAACATTCCTGGAAAAATATTTGGTTGTGAATTACACTTGGAATCACTGTATGTTGGAAAAGGAATCAATATAAAATTTGAAGAGCTCGATTTCTTCTTTCCAACTACCTCAGGTTTGGTCCAATCTAATAACTATAGCGCCTTCACGATCTTTTTGTTAAACAATGTCCTGTATTATAAGACGAAAATTCATACAAAACTTGCCATAGGCACTGTTGGATAGCAAACCAATTATACTCAAAACAAAGGCAAAATTTATTCAAATGATCAATTATTATAATTGGGGATCGAATTCAAAACCAACTGAAATTGCATGAAAAATAAAAAAACTTGATTCAAACTTAATGCATGAATTTATCTACTTTATAAATTGGATTCTATCACTAGCCAAGTTAGACTTTAAAAAGACCACAATTCAAGTATTAGTGCTTTTTAGAAAATATAAGATTTTGGGAAGCAATACCAAAATGACAACATTAATATTACTCTCGTTATTTTGGGTAATAACAATATCGTCAACATATACCATAATAAAAATAATAGAAGAATGAGTTGTTTTAGTAAAATGAAATAGATTTGAATTAGTGTCAAGAAACGTAAAACGAAATAATGGGGAGTAAGTCTCCAAAGAGAAAAGAAATAATGAAGGAAAAATGACAAAGGCAATGGTAGTCATTGAGGTGACGATGCTGAACAATGATAGAAAAAGCAGTGGCCATAGTGTAACAACTCAATTTTTCAATAAACTGACTTTTCGAGCTTTATACATTTGAAATTCGTAAAATTTGCGCCACACGGTTTGCCCTAAATTGATGGGTTGGGTCTGAATCTACATAAAAATAATAATATGATAATATTTTATTATTATCTTAGTCAACAACCACATCAAAAGTGAAAGAAAAGATTTCTACAATCATATAATTATTGAGCCCAAAATTCAATTGGTAAGAATTAATACTGGTTCTCTATGATCAATTTAACTACAGTAGAATAATCTATAAGATATTTTATATAATTTATAAGATATTCTATAGTAGAAATAATTATGACACGTGTGTCATTTCTGGTGAAAAATCAAATATTTGATTAAATAAAATAAAAACATGTGATGAAATATATTTTCTTTGGTTATTATTGCTAAACTTGCTTTATGACCAAAGGTCCTTCCTTATCTTTCCTTTAATGACTTCAGTCATCATCTTTCTCCTTCAAACCACTTTCTTAAAATTTCATGAAACTAAAAAGAGAGAAAAAAGAGAACTTCCAGAGTTGTTAAGCTTAAGCTCGGCCTAACGGAGAACCAAGGCTCAAATCAAAATTCTAAACCAATTAATCTCTTTCTCTCATCATCCTTTTTATCCTCATATAAATTTCTTTGAGATAAGCTCAGCCATGGTGCACCCATGAAAGAATTTTCATTTTTTTACTCTCTTGCATATGAAATCTTACCTAGGAGCCTCAACAAGCAAGAAACTATCATTTTCAAGCTAAAAATATGAAAATATTTTCTTCTCTATCAATATTTAGGTTCAACCATATGTGCATCAAAGGTGAAGATCATGTTTGATTTTATTCTATTCATAAATCATGTTCTATGTGTCTCATGGAGTTCATAGGCACAAGTTTCAAGCTCTTAGGGTGAGAAAATATCTCCCTTTCTTTCTCATTATAGTTTAATCATATTGGCCTTTATGTCCTAAAAGATTATTTTAATTGAAATATAGGAAGGAGTTGGTACTAAAGATCTTCTAGGAAGTGTTTGACAATTGATAAACCACATTTGTAGGGTTTATCTTGTATTGATTTTTGGGGATTTTATCACCTTTTACCCACATTTATTCAATGAAATAGCATGGTTTTGTATATTCTCCTTTAATTATGCTTAAGAGTGAAAACATGCCTTTTAGGTCTTAAAATAGCTAAATTTAATTTACCTTTGATTCCATTAGATGCCTTGATATGTTTGTTAAGTGATTTCAGATTTAGGAGGCAAAGATTGGATAAAGGGAATAAAGGAAAAGCATGTAAAAATGGACAACTCATGAAGAAATGAAAGAATCGCAAAAGCTGTCAAGCCGACCTCTTCGCACTTAATCGGCCATAACTTGAGCTACAGAGGTCTAAATTATGCGGTTTTAGTTGGGTTGGAAAGCTAACATCCGGAGATTCGAAATGATATAAGATTTGCAATAGTTGCTACACGTATGGTGACGCGCACGCGCACGGTACGCGCACGCGTCGTTGCTGCCATATGGTCCACTTAAAGCAATACGTGGCCAGTGAATTCTAAAGCCTTGTGGGTCCAATCCAACTCATTTCTGATGATATTTAAGCCAAGGATTGAAGGGGAATCAACATACTTTAGATACTTTTACATACTTGTTATCATTAGTTTAGTTTAGCTTAGTTTAGTAGTTAGAGTTAGTTTCTAGAGAGAGAAGCTCTCACTTCTCTCTAGAATTAGGATTAGGTTTAGTTCTTAGATCTAGGTTTTCATTCATTCTTTCTTCTACTTCTACCTTTCAATTCCTTATTGTTACATTCATCTTCTTCTATTCTTTTGTTGTAATTTCCTTTATGTTGTGCTTATACTTTGTTGTAGATCTACTCTTATCCCTTCTATTTTCTTTCCATTCAATTCAAGGTAATTCATAATAAATGTGTTTCTTTTAATTGTTGTTGTTAATTCTTTTCAATAATTGTTGTTAGATTTCATTCTTGTTGTCAATTTACTATGCTTTTCTTTTGTGCCTTCCAAGTGTTTGATGAAATGCTCGGTTGGATTTTAGTGTAGGTTTTGTTCCTCTTGGCCTACGTAGAGTAATTAGTGACTCTTGAGTTATCTAATTCCTTTGTTGATTGATAATTAGAAGTTGCTAATTGATTTGAATGCCTCTAAAGCTAGTCTTTCCTTTAGGAGTTGATTAGGACTTGAGGAATCAAATTGGTTCATCTACTTGACTTTCCTCCATGGTTAGAGGTTAACTAAGTGGGAGTAATGGGCAATTTGTTATCACAATTGAGGAGGATAATTAGGATAGGACTTCTAGTACTCATATCTTGCCAAGAGCTTTGTTAGTTGTTAGTTTATTTCCGTTACCATTTATATTTCTTGTCTAAAATCTCAAAAACTCCAAAATAACTCACAACCAATAGCAAGACACTTTATTGTAATTCCTAGGGAGAACGACCCGAGGTTCAATACTTCGGTTTATAAATTTTAGGGGTTTGTACTAGTGACAAACAACTTTTTGTATGAAAGGATTATTGATTGGTTTAGAAACTATACTTGCAATGAGAATTCATTTGTGAAATTCTATACCATCAAAAATCTAATCATCAAAATGGTGCCGTTGCCGGGGAATTACAATGGTGTTATGTTATTGGTTATTTTACATATGTGAATAGTGTGAATATCTTGCTTTTTTTGCTTTGTTTGCTATTTGTAGAATTTTGTTTCTCTTATTTTCTATTAGCTTTTGATTTTTGTTTTCTCTTTTCATCATGAATTCTCACTTTGGCTATGAGTGTGATTACAACTATGTTGTAGAAAGTGGAGATTACAATGAAGAGATGTATCAAGGATGGGATAACCAAAGTTGGGAGGAGCCATATGCATATGATCAATCTTCATGGCAACAACCTCCACCAATGCACTATGAAGAAGAGTCATTCTATGATGCACACCAATCAAATGGCTATGGTGAATCTCCTTGTGACTTTCAAGAACCACCACCATATGCCTATGAGTTATATCCTCAACATGAACCATACTCATAAGCCCTCTACCACCAAGCACCTTCATATGACCCTAATCCATATCCATCCTACCAACAACCATATGAGCTATATGAACCACACATAGAACCACCACCACTCCAGCATCAACATTTTCAAGAGCCACCCCTCCATATTATTACCAAGATGAACCACCTCCAATATATGAAACCTTCCAACCACAAGATGAATACTACTTTCCACCACAACCTCGCATGGAAGAATACTCATGTCCTTCAATCCAAGAGCCCTATGATCCTACTCATGATATCCAAGCGGACCAAGAGTCAAGGGATCATCTCAAGGAAGCATTGGATCAATTTCAAGTAACCATGGAGCATGTTGTGCAACAAGTGAAAAAAGTGGAGAATGTTGAACCACCACACCCTAATTATGATGAACCACCTTCCTATTATTAACCCTTCCCTCAATATGATGAACCCTCCCATCCACCCCAACCTCTAATGGATGAAACCCTCGGTGTTTTCCTTCAAGGACAAGAGGAGATGACAATGGATGTGCAACAATTTATGACCGCATTGGATGAAGTGGTAAACCGGCTAGCATCCTAACTTTTGGACACTCAAAGAACTCCCATGGCTACATGCGGAGAATCTAAAGAGGAACATAGCATGAAGGAGAGATTCGAAACTCCGGTGGAAAAGGAGAAATGCTACTTTGTGTTAGAACAATTGGAGGAACCTATGACCATTGAACAAGAGGAAGGAGTGGTTGAAGACTTAGGAGATGCGGAACCTCCATGGGAACCTAGAGTTATACAAAACCCCTCCAAGAAGATTGAAGTTGATGTTGAGGAAGAATGTGCACAACTTCCAAGGCATATCCCATATGAAGACTTGGAAGGAATGGAGCAAGAGTTGAGTTCCCTTGGAGATGAAGATCAAGCATCAAATCCTAATGGTGGTGAATCCTTTGAACTTGAAGAACCTTCTCCCGATGAAGAAGAGAGTGATGTGGAGGTAGATTTCTCTCAACCTCCCATATATGATTTGACTGATGGAGAAGAGTTAGATGAAATTGATAAACAAAGGATTGAATTTGAAAAATCTTGTGAAGAGGTGGAAGTCCTTAGAAAAAGAAGGACAGAAGTTGAATATGCTTTGTCAAGATCCTTGGAAACATCTTTGCCTAGGTTGTCATCTAGTCCTTCACTTGAGTGGGTAAAACTCATTTCTATTAGCTTTATTACCCCACTTGGCTATGGTTTGCTTGAAACGGATGGTCAACTTAGGATGATTTGTGGGATAAAGCGTAAGAGAAGAATGTTTAGTGGATGACGTTGCAAATCAAGGCTTATTTTGGTTGATACCTCAAGGCTTAGATGCAAGGGTTGGGCTAGTGCTCACTTGAATGGGTCTAAAAGGAGAGTTTGGTATCACCTTGAGAATTCATCTTGCTTACCATCCGGATGGATTAATAATGATGATCAACTTCAAGACGGGTGTGAAAATAAAGTGTGGGATCCTGGATTAGAAAAAGAGGATCAACATTGGGAGCCCCAAACTTGTGAAGAACTCCATCAACACTTGGTTCAATCCATGAAGAATGGGGCACAATAGAGAACTAAGCATTGGTGGGAGTTCCAAGATGAATTCAAGCACAAGACACCTTGAGAGGAGCTCCCCATAAGTCCAACTTAAAGACAATAAATAAAAGTGCTAGGTGGGAGACACCCCACCATGGTAACTTCTTTTCATTTTCTCTTTTTGTACATATTGGTAAAATTAGTTTAATTTTATGTTTTGATTAGTTTGTTGAGTTTAATTAGTATTTTATCATGTTAAATAAGGTTTTAGGGTGTTTTGGTAGTTGCTTGGAGGTTTAGAATGCTTGGATTGGTGCAAAAACATAGAGAAAATAAAAAAAATAGAGCACCATCCACGCGTACGCGCACTGTACGCGTACGAGTGCATCAAGCATTTTCGACCATCCACGCGCGCGCACCATGCGTGCGTACACGTGGATTGAGAAGTTCCACATTCCATACATTTTCCAGAGAGTTGTGCCTGCACTGCGCCAACGTTGTGCCTTTGGCACAACCCCACTCGCGCGTACGCGCACATGCTGCGTATGCGCAACTCTCGGAATAATCCATCGACGCGGACGCACTTTGTGCGCATACGCGTCGAACCCATTGCACCTCCATCCGCACGCGCGGATTTCCTTCCTTCACCACATTTCTTTTCTTCCTCCCTTTCCATTTCTTTCCTCCTCCTTTGTCCTTCCCTTCTCCTACCCCTCATCCAACACTCCCAAATACCATTGATAACCATTTATTTTAGTTAATTAATTAGTTAGTTAGTTAGTTGATAGTTAGTTTTAGTTAATTTCCATTTCATTTTCTCTTTTTCATTGTATGTGTTGGATTGTTATTCTTGTTTACCATTAATTGCTGCTGAGTATTAAAAAGGGATGTTTTCTTAACATCATTATGTTTATAATCTTTGTTGGATTCTATGATTGAGGTTATATATTGCTACTTGGTTTTGAGTTTTTCATGCTTACCTTTTGAAAAATACCAAGTGATGAGAATTGCCTTCGAGCTTGTGACTCTTTTGAATTGCATGTTGTAGCTAGCCACCATGTGATTTGAACTCTCTCTTTGAGTGGGCAATTTCTTGATGGATGTTGAGTATTTACCTTAATGCATTGTGTTCATGATTATATGCATCCATATATGTTTGATTTGAATGCTTTCATGCTTCTTTAATGCTTGTTTTACCTTACAAGTTTACTTAAAGCATCTCAAGCACACTAGAATGAGTAAAGAGCATACTTATTTTGTGACATTGTTTTTATGCTAATGTGTGTTCTAAAAGGCGCCTAATTTAGAATTCACACACCTAATATTTCTTAATGTCACACTAATTTACTCACCCATTCCTAGTGATTAGTACCTCATTCCAACAATGTATGCCTCCCTGCTTTTGTTTTCTCATCTTATGGTGTTATACTTTTGTTTTTCATGATGGATGCACCACAAGCAAAAACAGAAGCAAGACTAAGAACACGTAGCAATCCGAAATCGCCGTACCCCCTTGCTCATCTTTGAGTGCATCGAGGACGGTGCAAACTTTTAAGTGTGGGGAGGTCGTCCGACCAATCGGCGATTTTGAGTGACAAATTTCTAATCCAAACACTTTTGCATTTCATTTTAGGTTTTTAGGATTCTTGTTGCATATATATACATAATAAGCTTAGTCAAAATAATGAAATTTTTCAAGGATTTCTATCTATAGGGCATCAATTGATTTGAGTGAAAACTTTTCATAGAACTTGCTTGAATTATATATATTGTGGAGTATGTTTTTGAGCTAAGAACATAAGCTTGTGAGATTTGAGCCTAATGGTGTGATTACATCTTATAACCACTTATTTTCCTTCTTGTGTGCATTATTCTCTTTCTATGATTGTAATCTTTGATTTGTTTGATTCTTTATTTCCATTATTTTATGTATTCATGCATTTATATGATTGAGGCCATCATTTCATTAGCTCACTTACCCAAATAGCCTTACCTTTTATCTTCCATTGTTAGCCAATTTGAGCCTACGCTTAACCCACTTGTTCTTATTTTAGCACATTACAAGCCTTAAAGCGAAAAACAATAATTGTCCTTATTTGGATCTTTGATTAGCTTAGGCTAGTGTGTGTGAGTATCATTCAAGTGTGGGAACCTTGGGACATTGGGTGAATAAAAGGGTAGTTTTGTATTATTATTGAAAATATTGGGAATTAGGTACATACTCATGTATTGATCAAATGTAAAACTTTATGCATCGATGCTCTTGTATATAAAAAAATGAGAAAAAGAAAAGAAAAAGAAAAAAACAATATGGAAAAGAAAAAAATATAGAAAAAGAAAGAAAAAGAAGAAAAAGAAAGAAATAAAAAGGGGATAAAATGCCCCAAAGTAAAGTGTAGCTCAATAAAATCAATGCATAAGTGTTGTGAAACAAAAAGGGATACACGAGTATGTGAAAAAGTGAGAAAAATGGGTAGTTAGGTTTGAGCTTAATTGTATAGGATGTCATAGGCTAGGTGGAAAGTTTAAGCTTATCAGAGATTCAATTTTTAAGCTCACTTGACCAAATATGCATCCTACCTTGACCCTAGCCCCATTACAACCTATGAAAAGACCTCATGACATATGTATGCATGCATGAAATATATGTTGATTGTTAGAAGAAGAACAAATCTTGGAAAGTATGATTAGGGGAGAATTGAGTGAATCAACCCTAAACACTTGAGCGAATAGAGTGCAAACACCACCGGTGAGGGTTCGATTGCTCAATTACATGTTTTCACCTATGATCATCTCTTCATGCAAGTTTGTAAAAATATTTAATAACTCAATTCAATTGTGGATTAGACTTGCTAGTCCTAGGCCTTATGCATATATGCTTCTTGGGAATTGATTTATTTTGACCAAGCAATTGCATTCATTTAGATAGTTGCATATAGGTAGATTGCATTTAGTTAATTTACATTGAATAAATGTTGATACCCTTTGTTTCTCTCTTGGCTTAAGCATGAGGACATGCTTGGTTTAAGTGTGGGGAGGTTGATAAACCCCATTTGTAGGGTTTATCTTGTATTGATTTTTGGGGATTTTATCACCTTTTACCCACATTTATTCAATGAAATAGCATGCTTTTGTATATTCTCCTTTAATTGTGCTTAAGAGTGAAAACATGCTTTTTAGGTCTTAAAATAGCTAAATTTAATTTACCTTTGATTCCATTAGATGCCTTGATATGTTTTTTAAGTGATTTCAGATTTAGGAGGAAAAGATTGGATAAAGGGAATAAAGGAAAAGCATGTAAAAATGGAGAACTCATGAAGAAATGAAAGAATTGCAAAAGCTGTCAAGCCGACCTCTTCGCACTTAATCGGCCATAACTTGAGCTACAGAGGTCCAAATGATGCGGTTTCAGTTGGGTTGGAAAGCTAACATCCGGGGCTTCAAAATAATATAAGATTTGCAATAGTTGCTACATGTATGGTGACGCGCACGCGCACGGTACGCGCACGCGTCGTTGCTGCCATATGGTCCACTTAAAGCAATACGTGGCCAACGAATTTTAAAGCCTTGTGGGCCCAATCCAACTCATTTCTGATGCTATTTAAGCCAAGGATTGAAGGGGAATCAACATACCTTAGATACTTTTACATACTTGTCATCATTAGTTTAGTTTAGCTTAGTTTAGTAGTTAGAGTTAGTTTCTAGAGAGAGAAGCTCTCACTTCTCTCTAGAATTAGGATTAGGTTTATTTCTTAGATCTAGGTTTTCATTCATTCTTTCTTCTACTTCTACCTTTCAATTCTTTGTTGTTACATTCATTTTCCTCTATTCTTTTGTTGTAATTTCTTTATGTTGTTCTTATACTTTGTTGTAGATCTACTCTTATCCCTTCTATTCTCTTTCCATTCAATTCAAGGTAATTCATAATAAATGTGTTCTTTTTAATTGTTGTTGTTAATTCCTTTCAATAATTGTGGTTATATTTCATTCTTGTTGTCAATTTACTATGCTTTTCTTTTGTACCTTCCAAGTGTTTGATGAAATGCTTGGTTGGATTTTAGTGTAGGTTTTGTTCCTCTTGGCCTAGGTAGAGTAATTAGTGACTCTTGAGTTATCTAATTCCTTTGTTGATTGATAATTAGAAGTTGCTAATTAATTTGAATGCCTCTAAAGCTAGTCTTTTCTTTAGGAGTTGATTAGGACTTGAGGAATCAAATTGGTTCATCCACTTGACTTTCCTCTATGGTTAGAGGTTAACTAAGTGGGAGTAATGGACAATTTGTTATCACAATTGAGGAGGATAACTAGGATAGGACTTCTAGTACTCATATCTTGCCAAGAGCTTTATTAGTTGTTAGTTTATTTCCTTTGCCATTTATATTTCTTGTCTAAAATCTCAAAAATCCCAAAATAACTCACAACTAATAACAAAACACTTTATTGTAATTCCTAGGGAGAACGACCCGAGGTTCAATACTTCGGTTTATAAATTTTAGGGGTTTGTACTAGTGACAAACAACTTTTTGTATGAAAGGATTATTGATTGGTTAAGAAACTATACTTGCAATGAGAATTCATTTGTGAAATTGTATACCATCAAAAATCCAATCATCAACAATCTTATAATTGAGGTAATGTTTAGGTTAGTTTGTGATGCTCATGATTGATGATTAATGAAATTGAAGTGAAAGAGGTGAAAGTTGAAGAAAGAAAGACCCCATCAAGTAAGAAGGGCCAAAGATTTAAGATTGGATGATAAGAGTAGTCATTATGGAAGATATATGAATACAAAATGTATTCAAAATGAAATAGAGTTAAGGAATAGAAGTAAGGAGAGAATAAGAAGTCAAATTGGCCAGGAGATTGAAATTGGAGGAAAAATACGAACAAAGAGGGTTTAAAGGGCAAAAAATATAATTTCATAAAAGATTCGAGTAAAAAAAATTAAAATAAGATTTAGGGATAAAATGATTATTTGGTAAAAGGTTGAGGGTAAAATAATAATTTAGAGCGATAAGGGAAAATATGATCTTTTTTTTGTAAAAGATTGAAGTTAAAATGGTAACTTGGAGACATAAGAGGTGAAATAGTCATTTGGTAAAATATCAAAAGTAAAATGATAATTAGGGGTCATAAGGAGTATAATGATAATTTTATAAAAGTATAGGGACATAATAGTAATTTTATAAAGTTTAAGGGCATAATGATTATTATATAAAAGTTTAGGGAAAAATGATAATTTAGACAAGCAAGGATAAAATAGTATTTTCATGAAAAAAGTGAGGGTAAAATGGTAATCTAGAAAGGAAAAAAATATAAAAGTCTAAAGATAAAATGGTAATGAAAATTCAAAGGGCATAAATGTCATTTATATAAGTGACTCAGAATGAAAAATGTAAGACTGAGAATGAGAATTGAGTGGTCAAGAAAGATGAATGGAAGACTGTGAATGATCAATGAATAGTGAATGAAAGACTATATATCTAGCAAGTTTAAGGGTTTCATCCCATTTGCTTAGTGCTTGAATATATGTGTGGACACCCACTAACAGATATACAATATTTTCCAACTATTAGAATATTTATCGTGTCAAGCATTGCGATGCTTACCGATTATCAAATTGTACCTATCTTAGGCCATTAGACACATGCAGAACATATCCAATTGGAAAACCATATTAAAAATTTTTTCTCAGGTAATGTCAGGTTGTGGGTAATTAACCGACACGTGAGCTCATGGCTTACGTAGGAACTGACATGCATCATGATTATTTGCTACATACCTGATATGTCTTGTGCCTGGTGAATGTTAGTGTTTGTTAGTTCTTTTGCTTGAATGTCGTGACTTAGAAAGTATTTTGATTGTGATTTTGAGTAAGACTGAGATAGTACTCAATGTGATAGAGATTGAGACTAAAACTACATAAAATTCTAGATTGACGGATCAGATTTCTACATTCTCTATTTTTATCCTGCAGGAAACCTTAGATTCTCACCCGGTTTCATTCACTTTTTCTCAAAGATGGAGATGAAAGTAATATTCTATGAGCTGTCGGTGTTGTTTACATACAATGAAAGTAATATTCCCTTTTACTCATCTACTACTTAGTCCTAACTTTGACCTGAATATACCTTATGACTTTTTCCTTATAGTATTACACCCTAGAGGTATCCATCGTACCTTTCCACCCAAGCCATTATATCCAATGGACCCTAAATCTAATTATTAAGAGGAGTATCATCATCCTAACTCACATCCTGATGTAGATATCCTACCAAAGCCACAGTCACTGTAACACCCTATCACCCTAAGCCTTACCTCTAGTCGTAAAAGGAGGATAACAAAGTACCACAATAGTTCTAAAGCCCTAAACAATAGTATATAATCAAGAAATAATATAACTAGAAGCCCAATGAAAGGAGTAAGAGCTCAAAGTTGTATAAAGTGAAATTTCAAAGCGCGAAGTGCTCACACACGATAAGTAAAACACATAGGCACGACAAGAATAAGACATAATATATACAACCTTGCATAAAGCTCCAATATACAAGGTAGTAGCTAGTAGATAATAGCAGTGAGAACTGATAATACGTTGGTCAGCCCAGATCATGGTCCCGGTTGTAAGTCCTAGGGAGGTAGTAAATCCGTTGGTTAACAAGGGTGGTCCCGTAACTCACAAAGTTCTAACCATAAAATGGCTAGTTTATTGAGAATGATGAGTAGTTTAAATCTAGGGAAAAATAATTCTTTAGTAATAAAAACAAATAATGGTAAGGCATCAACCTCAGGAACTAAAAATGAATTAGAAATAGCCAAGTTAGAGGAAAGTTTTCATAATTGGAGTATACCTATAATAGATAAAAATGAAGTATATAAAAGAAGAAATTTCTGGAAAGGAAGAGATTATGAAATTCATGTGTTAGAATACTGTAAACCAGGAACAAGTAATAATAGGACTATTACCATTTTAGAAGAAGATAGGCTAAAAGAACATAGTAACAAAGGATACAACTTCTTCCATATAGGATTAATAAAAGTACCAGTAAAACCTAATTTTAAAATAGGAATAAATGTTCCAATACTATTGACATTAAGAGATACAAGATTTCAAAATTTTAGTAATTCATTAATAGAAATATTAGAAAGTAACTGTCATAATGGACCAGTTTTCTTCAATTATTTTCCGAATTATGCTATGAATCTAAAAAAATGAATACATTTGGCAAGCCTTAAAATTGCATGTCCAATCTGATGAGAAAATTATAAATGAAAAATATGATCCATTTAAAATAATCTATAGAATATATTATAAAATTACTAAGGTTAATTATAACTTTAAAGCATTAAGACAATCCTCAAAAGAAGAAATCGTAATTATGCACGCAAATCTAAAAAGATCTAATATACAAACACTTAGAAAGCTAAGACATGAGGAATTAATAAGCAAAATGCCTAAAAAATGGGTAATACCTGATATTATTGAAGAACCACAAATAGAAAATATAGATTAAGAGAAATAATAAGAGAAGGACCAGATATTAGAATCAGGATGAATAGATCCCAATCATTGAGAATTCTTGATAGTGTTAAAACTATTAGTCATAGAAATTCTATAGATAATTCGTCATTAGGAAATATGGATCATATTATAGGGATTAATAATATAAGACATCATATAGCCGTTCCTGTATATAAAGCACCTTCAGATTATGATCCAACTGAATCACAAGTATTATCAGTAATTATCAAGGAAAAACCATTTGATATTGATAAAGAATGGATAAGACAAGATTTTAATGTTGAATATAATAAACCCTTAAGAGATTAGTATTTTAACAATTGTTTCGAGGGTTACCTGAAACTGTAGGTCGATCTCGGATGAGATCTTCTGTGTTGGTCGGAGCCGACATGTCCAGCAGGTGTACGGCAGCCGGAGTTGGTGTGTCTGACTTGTTGGACTTGGTGGTTGTGCTGATCCTTCGTCCCCGGAGGGTGGGGGGTACCTGCAAGGGACTCCGATGCTTAAGTTAGCAAGGGTATTAAGCAGGTATTGAGTAAGATCAGAGTATGTGTTATACCTGGGTGCTCCAGTGTATTTATAATGGTGAGATGTGGCCTTCTGTGGATAAGATAAGTTAGTTATCTTATCTTATCTTATCTTTAAGTGAGGTCATCTTATCTTTAAGGGAACCTCCCTTCTCTCTGTAGGCTTGGGCCGTCTTAGGATTTGGGGCGTGTTCCTCTATTTGGGCCCTTTGTTTGGGCTTTCCTGTGATTTGGCCGAGCTCTTTGAGAAGAGGTCGGGTTGTCCTGACCTGAAGAGGTCGGTCGCTTTGCCTGTAGAACATCCCGGGTCGGTCAGCTCGACCCAGGGTATGAACAGTGCCCCTGCTTGAGCTCGGTCTTCCTGTTGAGGTCGGATTTTTTACTTCGGCCCGTTCATGGTGAAGCCGAACTCAAGCATTTTGTCGATTTCTTCTTTTTTTGTAGAATCTTTTTAATGTAGAACGTTTTCCTCTAAAGGCGCGCGTTTTTATATCAGCGCTTTGCTTTGGGAACGTGAAAGGGTTTAGTACCTTCATTAATTGGTATTAATTGCCCCGTTTTCTCCTGGATTTTATTTTGAATCTCTCAATCAAAAAACGGTTTTTCTTCTTTCACTTCTTCTCCGTAACTCCTCCCTTTACTTTCTCATTTTTTGTTTCTTTGCCCAGAGTTTGTAGTGACGTCTGTTCTGCTATTGCGTTTTTCGGAAGAGGGCTAATTCCACATTTCTTCTTCTGTCTTTGCATCCTTCCACTTTGAGGGGGTGGCTTTGTTGCTTCTGCTTTTCAGCTTTCTTCGAGGTTTTCTTCTATTCTCCAGGTTAGTCCCATTTCGTGTTTCCTCGTTTATTTCTGATTTTGTGATGGAGTTTTCCTTTTGATCTTCCTTTTTGGAGAAAGTTTGGATCTTTCTATTTTTATCGTGCTTGGCTTTGTTGTATGCTATGGTTTTTTCTCTTTTTCGGTGCGAATCTTTTTGTTTTGCTTGAATCTTTTTCTTTTGCATGTTGCCGCTGTTTCTTGGATGATGATTTTTGCTTTGATTTTGAAAAGCTTGTGCCTTTGCTGTTTTTCCTTTGGTCTTTTTGGTGTTCTGATGAACTGTAGCAGTAGTGTTGGTAAACTGTAGGAGCAATGCTTTTCCTGATAAAACTGTAGAAGGGTGGATTTTCTGCGTTTTTTGCTTCCTTTGCTTTCTCTTCTGGACTTTTATTCTGATGAGTGCCGAGATGTAGATTGTAGAAATGATTTTGAGGACCCGACCCTTCTTTGTTTACTGCCTCCAAGGGATGCTCCAAGACTTCTTCTCTTGAGTCTTGGGATTTTTCCCTTTTTGGTTAATCCGTCCGTTTGAGATGTTTTAACCTGTGTCTGAGATGTTTTTAATTAATCCACTCTTCTTTTCTTTTTTGTAGGATTTATTTGGCCTCATGTCTTCCCGAAATAACGTTGTAGAGATGCCTTCCCAGGTTCCTGCGAGTATGGCCGATTGGGTGGACTCCATGGTTCTCCTGTGTGTCTCGCTGGCTGATTCTGAGTTTTGTGCTCAGCTTAGGCAGTTTCATAGTGTCTGTAGCAATTCTAGTGATGAGAAGAACTATGAACTTGTCCCTCCTTCTTCTGACGAGAGAGTCTGTTTTTCAACTCGGGTTGTTGATGGTCGCCCCTTCTTTTATGTTTATGACTTTTTCTTTGGTCCGCTGGGTATTACTCTTCCTTTTACTCAATTTGAAACCGACCCGTTATGGTCTTGTAATATTGCCCCCTCTCAACTTCACCCTAATTCCTGGGGTTTTATAAAGATTTTTCAATTGTTGTGCAATGGTTTTGGTATCCCTGCTTCCCAATCTCTCTTTTTCTATTTGTTTGTCTTGACTAAGCCCGGAGTGGTAAAAAAAGAAGGCAGCTTGGGTCTTCTGTGATTTTAAAAACTACTTTTTCAAGATCCGAGCTGTTGAAGGAGCTCGCCCCTTTTTTCTGGATGAAAACGATGAGCCTGCCTTTCCCCTGGAATGGCAAAAGGATGTGAGGGTCTCCAGGTACTCTTCGGACATGTTGGATGAGGCTGAGCGGGCCTTTGTGACTGTTTTGGAAGAGCGCTGGGGTCAGCCTCCCCATCTTGATACAAAGAAATTTCTAACCAATCCTTCTCTTCTTCAAACTGAACTGGGTATCTTTGTGTTTTTTTTGCTATCTGTTTATGTTTACTTGTAGCTGTATTTTCAACTTGTTCGATTTGTAGCTTGACTTCTGTTTTATTTTGCAGAGGCAATGAAGAATAACGAATCCATGAAGGCTTTTAAGAGGGCGCAGAAGGCGACTGCTGCCAGGAATTTTGCCGCCAAAGCGGCTGGGGAGGGGTCCTCCCAAGTGCGTGAGAAGCCATCAGTGCCGAGTTCTCCCATAGTGAAGAAAGCGATTCCGACACCTCGGGTCCGCTTGGTGGATCCTCATCCTGCATCTGCCGTTCCATCTGCTGCCCCTCCAAGTAAAAAACAAAAGATGGTTGAGCCTTTCGACCTTAATGCCCCTGACTTCAATGCCATCGAGTTCATAGATCAACAAATTGGGCCCTATGGTACCCTTTCGATGGACGATGTGTCCATCCTTCATCATTTGGAATTTATGGCCCGGAATCACGTGCAGATGGCGTTTATAGCGGCCGCTATATACCGGACTGCTCAAAGTCTCCCTCTTCATGCCACCAAGGAATTTATGGAGGAGGCAAAGCAAGAGTTTGACCGGATGAAGGGGCTGAAGGAGGAGCTCGAATTAAAGGTGACCAAGTTAGAGAAGGATCTAGAGAATGAGAAGGCGAGTTCCCTTTCATTGTCGGCTTCTTTGAGGTTGGCCGAGGACACAGCTCTGATGCATAAAGATAGTTATGTTACAACTTATCGGGAGGTGATGCGTCTGAGGGAGGAGTTGGACAATGCTCGGGAGGATTATTCTGAGCTCCAGGATCATCTCATCGGCAGCGTGACTGCTGCTTACGAGAACTTGAAGGAGCAAGTTCGGGTCATTGCTCCCGAGGCTGATCTTACCATTTTCAGTTTAGATAATGTTGTCAGGGATGGCAAGATTGTCCCTGATGATGAGGGTGATGATGACGATGATCCTCCTCCTGTGTCTTCTGCCAAAGTGTCGACTACTTCTGCTCCTCCGGTTGCACATGATTCGGATTGCCAAGTCTTGAACCGGGAGGATGGAACTGTAGATGCCGTGCCTATTCAGACTCGTCCTCCTTCTCCTTGTCCTGATGACGCTCCTGATGTTTGCTGATCTTTTTCTGGATTCTCATGTTAGTTGGCCCGGCTTGTGGGCTCTTAAAACTTTTTATTTATTTGCTGACGTTTTCTGGTTGTTTTGTCTGGCAACCTTTTGAAAAATAAAAAGTAGCTCGTTTATCCTTTTTTGATGGCCTCCTAGGCTTTAAAACTTTGTAGATCATATCAAGGTTTTTGATATTTTCTTCTGTTTTCTTGAGAATGTTGGTCCTTGCAATTTGATCTTTTTTGGATTGCCTCGTGCTTATCGTTTGTAGCTTGGATCCTCTGTATTTGTGTGGATTTTTCTCGTTTTTATAGGTATTTTTGATGTTTCTCCAACTGATTTCTTTGTGTTGATTTCCTTTATTTCTGTAATCCTCTTTCCTAGACCTTCGTTAGGTCTCTTTCAGGAATTACTTTTGTTCGTAGGAGTCCGACTTCATTTAGGTCGGTCTCTTCTGAGTTATATCTGTAATCCTCTTTCTCGGATTTTTATCAGATCTCTTTCAGGGGTTACTTGTATATCTTTTCAGTAGCAGGAGTCCGACTTCGTTATGTCGGTCTCCTTTAAGTTATTTTTCGTAGTCCTCTTTTTTGGATCTTTGTCAGATCTCTTTCAGGGACTACTTGTATAACTTTTTTAATGGTAGGAGTCCGACTTGGTTATGTCGGTCTCCTTTAAGTTATTTTTCGTAGTCCTCTTTTTTGGATCTTTGTCAGATCTCTTTCAGGGACTACTTGTATAACTTTTTTAGGCTGACTTTGTTATGTCAGGCCCTTCTAAGTTAAAGTAATCCTCTTTAATAGGGTTGGCCAGACCTCTTTCCAGGGTTTACTTATAACTTGGGTTGACATGGTCCGATTTTTGAACGTCGGCCAATCTTTCAAGCTATTATATTAGCTATCCGTAAGACCTCGTCAGGTTCTTTTTTTTTGGATTGCTTTCGATAACTTCTTACATTATTCTGTGTTCATCTTTGCCGATTTGTAGAAAATAGTTGGCGTCTTTAGATCGTCTTTTGGGTGAATCGCGTTTTCACCTTTATCGGACGATTGTCTTTATCGTGGTCGCGCAGTGAATTTGTTTTTCACTTTCTGCCGACCTGTTGCTTTATAATCGGACGATGAATACTTCAGATTAATGCGTCTTGGAATCTTTGTAGAATATCTAAATAAACTTTATTCAAAGAAAAAATACAAATATATACATGTGGGAATTTCCTTGTCCCTTTAAGTCGGGTATGATCTAGGTCTCGACATGGTGCCTCATTAAAAAACCTTTTCAGGAAAAAGAGCGCATCCATTTAGTGAGATCCTTTACCTTTTCTAACTGTAGTACCTTCTTAGGATGCAGGCGTGCCATGATCGGGGAAGCTCTCGTCCATCAAGCTCGGACAGTCTGTAGTAGCCCTTCCCTAGTACTTTAATGATTCGGTAGGGTCCTTTCCAGTTTGCTGCCAGCTTTCCTTCTCCGGGTCGAGTTGTTCCAATGTCATTTCTGATTAGGATGAGATCATTCTCTGCAAAACTTCTCGGCACTACCTTTTGATTATATCTGGAAGCCATCCGTCGCTTTAGGGCTTCTTCCCTGATCCGAGCTCTTTCTTGGATTTCGGGTAACAAGTCGAGCTCTTCTCTCTGAAGTTGGGAGTTTGCTTGTTCATTGTAGTGGACTACTCGGGGAGATCCTTCTTCGATTTCTATTGGAATCATTGCCTCTGCTCCGTATGCTAGTCGGAATGGTGATTCATTTGTAGTGGAATGAGGGGTTGTTTGATATGCCCATAGGACCTGTGGAAGTTCCTCGGCCCAAGCTCCCTTTGCTTCTTGTAGCCTTCGCTTTAGTCCGGCCAAGATGACTTTGTTGGCCACTTCGCCTTGTCCATTGGCTTGGGGATGTTCGACGAAAGTGAACTGGTGTTTTATATTCAAATCGGTTACTAGTTTTCTAAAGCCTGCATCTGTGAATTGGGTGCCATTATCTGTGGTGATGGAGTATGGGACCCCCGAACCTCCTGTGGTGATGGAGTATGGTACCCCGAACCTCGTAATAATGTTCCTATATAGGAATTTTCGACTTTTTGAGTGGTGGCGTTGGCTAGGGGTTCTGCCTCGATCCATTTTGTGAAATAGTCTACTCCTACTATGAGGAATTTTACTTGTCCCGATCCCTGTGGGAAGGGTCCGAGAAGGTCGAGTCCCCATTTCACAAATGGCCAGGGTGAGGTCACGCTGATGAGCTTTTCTGGTGGGGCAATGTGAAAGTTGGCATGCTTCTGGCATGGTGGACATGTCCTTACAAATTCTGTAGCCTCCTTTTGTAGAGTTGGCCAATAGAATCCCGCCCGGAATGTCTTTTTGGTGAGAGCTTGCGCTCTGAGATGATTACCACAAATGCCGCTGTGTACTTCCTCCAAGACTTCCTTTGTGTTGGAAGTTGGTACGCATTTTAGTAAAGGTGTGGATATCCCTTTTTTGTACAGCGTGTTGTTTATGATAGTGTAGTACTGTGCCTCCCTTTTCAGCCTCTTTGCCTCCTTTTCATTTGTAGAGAGTTCTTCTGTTTTGAGGTAGTTTATTATGGGGGTCATCCATCCTTGATCCCGACCTATTATGGCTAGGGTTCTTTCTTCTTCTGCTATTGACGGGTTCTGTAATACCTCCTGGATGAGGCTTCTGTTGTTGCCCCTTGGTTTGGGGCTGGCTAATTTTGAAAGGGCGTCAGCTCGGGCATTTTGCTCACAAGGTATGTGGTGGATCCTACATTCCCCGAGTTGTCTGAGCTGTTCTCTGGTTTTATCCAAATATTTTTTCATGGTCGGATCTTTAGCTTGGTAGCTTCCTGTTATTTGTGAGGTGATGACCTGTGAGTCACTGTAAATGTTGAGTTTCCGAGCTCCGACTTCCCTACCCAGCTTCAGACCAGCTAATAGTGCTTCGTATTCTGCCTGGTTGTTTGAGGCCGGAAATCCGAATTTAAGGGAGAGCTCAAGTCGAGTTCCTTGGTTACTTTCAAGTATCACACCCACACCGCTTCCTGTTTTATTCGAGAATCCGTCTACGTATATGTTCCATTCTATGGGGATTTCCGGGATGTCTGTAAATTCTGCGATGAAGTCAACCAGGTGTTGTGATTTGATTGCTGTACGCGCCTCGTATTGGGGTCGAATTCGGACAACTCGATTGCCCATTGTAGGATTCTTCCTGGTGGATCTATTTTCTGTAATATCCCTTTTATGGGTTGATTAGTTCGAACTTTGATGGTATGTGCTTGGAAATATGGGCGAAGCCGCCAGGATGTGAGGATCAGGGCGTAGGCAAACTTTTCTATTTTCTGGTAGTTCAGCTCGGATCCCTGTAGTGCTTTGCTAACGAAGTAGACGGGTTTTTGCCCATGTTCGTCTTCTCTGACTAGTGCTGAGGCTATTGCCCGGCTCCCTACTGCGAGGTATAACATGAGCGGTTCTCCTTCTCGTGGCTGAGATAGGATAGGTGGCCGTCCTAAGAACTCCTTGAAGTCTAGGAAGGCTTGCTCACATTTTGTCGTCCATTCAAACTGTTTTCCCTTTCTTAAAGTAGCATATAAGGGAAGAGATCTTATCGCAGCTCCTGCTAAGAATCGGGATAGAGCGGCCAACCTTCTCGTTGAGTTGTTGTACTTCTTTGATACAGGTTGGGCTCTTCATGTTGAGTATGGCTCGACACTTGTCTGGATTCACTTCAATCCCCCTTTGTGTGAGCATGAAGCCCAAGAATTTGCCGGCTTCTACTGCGAAGGTGCATTTTTCGGGGTTGAGCCGCATGTTGTGTTTCCTGATAGTGTAAAATACTTGAGTCAGGTCAGATAACAATGTATCTTCGCTTTGTGTCTTTATCAACATATCGTCTACATAAACTTCCATAATTTTTCCGATGTGATCTGAGAAAACTATATTCATTAGCCTTTGATAAGTAGCTCCTGCGTTCTTGAGACCAAAAGGCATCACTATGTAACAGTAGTTTGCTTTCAGTGTTAGGAACGAGGTTTTTTCTTGATCTGGTGGATACATAGGGATTTGATTGTACCCTGAATATGCGTCCATGAATGAGAGATACTTATATCCTGATGAAGCATCCACTAGAGCGTCGATGCTTGGATATTTGACTTCCCTTATGAACCCGGCCGCAAGTAGCGCTTGTACTTGCTCTTCTACAGCCTGAGCTCGTTCTGGTCCAAGTTTTCTTCGTCTTTGTTGTACCGGCCGGGATCCCGGATAGACTGCCAACTTGTGGCTCATTAGTTCGGGATCAATACCTGGCATGTCGGCGGCTTTCCATGCGAAGAGATCAACATTATCTCGTAGGAACCGTATTAGTGATTCTTTTATGTCTCCTTTTAGGATCGTGCCAATATTAGTTGTTTTACCCGAGGTGTCTCCGATCTGGATTCTTTCTACTTCTCCTTCGGGTTGTGGTCGGAGTTCTTCTCGCCTCTGAACTCCACCGAGCTCGATTGTGTGGAACTCTCCTCCTTCACCTCGGAGGTTTAGGCTTTCGTTGTAACAGCGACATGCCATCTTTTGATCTGCCTTTATTGTAGCTATCCCTTCCGCAGTTGGGAATTTCATACATAGATGTGGAGTTAAAACTATTGCACCGAATTGATTTAACGTTGTCCGACCTATTAAGGCATTATAGGCCGAGCTTACGTCGACCACGATGTAGTCTATCTTGAGTGTTCTGGATTGGTTCCCCTTTCCGAAGGTTGTATGCAGCGATACGTATCCCAGCGGTTGAACTGGGGTATCTCCTAGTCCGAACAGGTTGTTCGGGTATGCTCTTAGCTCTTTTTCTTCTAGACTGAGTTTGTCGAAGGCAGTTTTGAATAAGATGTCGACAGAGCTTCACTGGTCAATTAGTGTACGGTGAAGGTTGGTGTTTGCCAGTATGATCGTAATGACCATGGGGTCGTCATGTCCTGAGATGATTCCGGATGCGTCTTCCTTGGTAAACGTGATTGCTGGGATGTCTGGGGTTTCCTTTTTTCCTTCGACGTGGTATACCTCTTTGAGGTGTCACTTGCGAGATGATTTGGAGATTCCTCCTCCAGCAAATCTGTCGTGTATTACGTGAACGTGTCTTTCTGGTGTACGAGGTGATCGTTCAGATCGTCCAACATCTTCATCCCTTCTTCTTTTTCTTGGTTCGTCATCCCGATTAGCCAAAAACCGATCTAGTTTTCCTTCTCTTACTAGTTTTTCTATGATGTTTTTCAAATTGAAGCATTCATTGGTGGAATGCCCTCGAAGTCGGTGGTATTCACAGTATTCATTCCGATTTCCTCCTCCTCTTTTACCTTTAAGTGGCCGAGCTGGAGGGATTTTCTCTGTATGGCAGACTTCTTTGTAACCATCTACCAAGGATACCCTAAGAGGAGTATAGTTATGATATTTTTTGATTTTCTCTCCGGAGCGATCTTCCTTTTCCTTGGATTCTTTATCTCAGTAGGCAGAACCGAACCTTGAGATTCGCTAAGTCGAGAGTTCTCTTCCATGATGATGTATTTTTGTGCCCGTTCTTGTACTTCATCTAAGGAGGTCGGGTATCTCTTCGATATAGATTGGCTAAATGGTCCTTCTTGCAGGCCATTTATGAGGCCCATAATGGCAACTTCTGTTGGAAGATTTTGTATGTCCATGCATGTTTTGTTGAATCTTTCCATGTAGTTGCGAAGGCCCTCCCGATCTCCTTGCTTGATCCCTAGTAGGCTAGGTGCGTGTTTGGCTTTATCCTTTTGTATGGAGAATCAGGCCAGGAACTTCATGGCCAGGTCGTCGAAACTCGAGATGGATTTCAGAGGTAGGTTATCGAACCATTTGATGGCTGTCTTGGTTAGAGTTGTTGGAAAGGCTTTGCAGCGAACTGCATCTGAAGCATCAGTGAGGTATATTCTACTTCTGAAGTTGCTGAGATGATGGTTGGGATCCGAGGTACCGTCATATAGAGTCATCTCCGGAAGCTTAAAATCTTTTGGAATTTTGGTTTTCATGATTTCTCTGGTGAATGGATCTTGATCTTTCTGAGAGCTATCCTCTGTGGATGGTCGAGTAGCTTTAGTTTTAAGATCAGCTTCGAGTCTTATAAGCTTATCTTCTAATTCTTGGCGCCGCCTTATTTTCCGGCGTAGATCTTCTTCTTTTTCACGTCGATGTTAGGCTTCTTTCTCAAGTTGCTCCAATCGGTTTTGAAGTGCTTCTATTACTCCTGGATTTGATGAATTTTTGTCTCCATTGGTTTCTGGAGTATTTTTGAGTATCGTGTCCGCATTTTTATGCGGCGTTCTGTCTTCCAAACCTGAATCATGGTCGTTGTCATGGTCATCCGCCATGTTAATGGGATGACTTCCAGGTCCCCGGCAACAGCGCCAATGTTCCGAGGGTTACCTGAAACTGTAGGTCGATCTCGGATGAGATCTTCTGTGTTGGTCGGAGCCGACGTGTCCGGCAGGTGTACGGCGGCTGGAGTTGGTGTGTCCGACTTGTTGGACTTGGTGGTTGTGCTGATCCTTCGTCCCCGGAGGGTGGGGGGTACCTGCAAGGGACTCCGATGCTTAAGTTAGCAAGGGTATTAAGCAGGTATTGAGTAGGATCAGAGTATGTGTTATACCTGGGTGCTCTAGTGTATTTATAATGGTGAGATGTGGCCTTCTGTGGATAAGATAAGTTAGTTATCTTATCTTATCTTATCTTTAAGTGAGGTCATCTTATCTTTAAGGGAACCGCCCTTCTCTCTGTAGGCTTGGGCCGTCTTAGGATTTGGGGCGTGTTCCTCTATTTGGGCCCTTTGTTTGGGCTTTCCTGTGACTTGGTCGAGCTCTTTGAGAAGAGGTCGGGTTGTCCTGACCTGAAGAGGTCGGTCGCTTTGCCTGTAGAACATCTCGAGTCGGTCAGCTCGACCCAGGGTATGAACAATGATCCAACTGAATCACAAGTATTATCAGTAATTATCAAGGAAAAACCATTTGATATTGATAAAGAATGGATAAGACAAGATTTTAATGTTGACTATAATAAACCCTTAAGAGATTAGTATTTTAACAATTATTCAGAAAATGAAGTTATTAGACTAAGAGAATTGTTTTATGAAAAAGAAGAATTCATCTATATTTCTTTGACTGGTATGCTAGTTATTCTTTTGAAAACAATAAAAAATTATGTCCGTTAACAAAACCAACTGTTGTATGAAAAATAAGTTCAAGATAAGTAATAGAATCTGAATATCCTCCTAAAGAAACTATTAAAATACTAGTAGGAAAAGATTTAGAAGTTGAAGCAACATCCTATAAAGATAGTAATGCAGAAGAAAACATAGAAAAAAGAGATATTAAGAAATTACATCAACAATTCAACTTTACTAATACCATGTCAGATATAATGAAAAATCAATTAGTAATAATGGAAAAATATGAAAAAAAACATTAAAGTAGAAAAACTTATAGAAAAACCTATATATAAATTACAATGTTTAGATAATATTAATTTAAAATCTAAAGTAGAAGCAGAAGTTGAAGAATTAAAAAAAAAACTTAAAAGTATTAATCTGGGAAAAATGACGATTAATACATTAAAAAAGGAAGAAGAATTAGAAATAAATAAAATATCTCATAAAAGAAAATATCCTAAAACAAGAAATTATTATTCTAGACCATCACCAGTAGATGTGGGCTTAGAGGAAAGAACGCATTTAGTACAGAATAGTTTCTCAGGATCAGACTTAGTAGAATGGAATATAGATGGATTAAGTGAACAAGCCATTTTTTACTAAATGTGTAATATGACCATGGCTGCAACTGCTTATAAAATGAAAAAAGCTTGTGATAAAGAAGCAACAATTATGTTAACCCAAGGATTTACAGGACAATTAAAAGGTTGGTGGGATAATTTTCTCAGCATCCAAGAAAAAGAATTAATTATTAATAGCATTAAACAAGAAGATCAGTCACCAGATGCTACATCCACATTGATATATATATATATATATATATATATATATCATTATTAAAAATTTTGTAGGAGATCCAAGTACTTTTAAAGATAGGATAGGAACCCAATTAATGAATTTAAGATGTCCAACCATGTCTGATTATAGATGGTATAAAGATGTCTTTATGTCAAAAGTTATGATAACAGATTATGCACATGCACCTTTCTGGAAAGAGAGATTCGTAGCAGCTTTACCAAAATTATTCTCTGAAAAAGTATTAGAAAAACTACAAACACAATTTGGGACTCAGATTCCCTATAACTCATTAACTTTTGGACAATTGCATAACATAATAGTACAAACAGGTATAGAAATATCTACAGATACCAAAATACAACAAAAAATAAAACAAGAAACTATCACGGGGAGAAGAGAAATTGGAACGTTTTGTTATCAATACAGAATAACTCCAGAAAAGACACCGAGTGGCCAACATAAAATTAAAAAGAAAAAAATCTATAAAAAACCTAAATATAATATAGATAAACCCCTTTATTATGAACAAAAACATTATAAAAAATTCTATAAAATCCCTAAATAAAGTCCTAAATCTTCTAATAAGAAAAAACAAGTAAAATATTGGAAATGTAAAAAAGAAGGACATTATGCTAATAAGTGTACAACAGAACAAAAGATAAATAAAATAGAAAATAAAGAAATTAAACATGCTTTGACAACCATATTAATCAACTCAGAATCAGAAGAAGAATCAATTTATGAGGACTCTTCTGAAAGTGAAGATTATTTTATACAACAATTAGACCTGATGTCAGAAGAAGAAAGCTCAGAAGAAAATAGTGAAAAAGATTAGAATAATTGTTTAAGAATAGGATTATGTAACTGTAGAAATTATGAAAAATTGTAAATGTTTTGACTAGAGAACAAACTTCTACACTAATAAAAATAATTGACAAGTTAGGGGATACCCCATTAAGAGATGAGTTCATAAATCAATTAGCTGAATTAGTTAAAAAAGAAGAAAGTAAGCAGGAAATAAGACCCATAGAAATAAAGAAAATTTATAATCGGTTTAAGAACCCACAAGAAGAAGTCTCTCTTAATTCCCTTAAAGAAGAAATAAAAAAGTTAAAAAGAGAAGTTTCAGAATTAAAACAACAAAATATTAATATGGACTATAGACTACTAAAATAAAAGGAGAAAATATAATAAAAATCCAAGAACAAACATCACAAAATAGTATTAGTAAACAACAAGAAACTTGTAACATAATAATTCCAAAGAATTATATTAACAAGGATCCAGAAAACTACATAAATATACTAACTCTATTAGTAAACCAAAAATGGTTCACTACGATAACCTTAATTATAGGAGAAGAAAAATTTGATTTCATAGCTATGGTAGATTTAGGAGCTGATGTTAATTATATACAAGAAGGGTTAATACCTACAAAATATTATGAACAAACTACGAAAAAAGTTCTTAAAGCAGAAAATGACAGAATGACTATAGACTATAAATTATCCAAAGCAAAAATCTGTAAAAATCGAATATGTTTTTCCACTATATTCTTCTTAGCAAGAAATATATCTCATCAAGTAATATTAGGAAATTTATTTACTATATTATTAAATCCCTTTAATGTCGATATAGACGGAATAACTTGTTTACGTATTCCAAATCATCCTGTTCATTTTGAATTTCTCAATAAACCAAAACAACATGAACTTAATATGTTACAACGTCTATCTACCCAAGTTAATGTTGTAGAAAGGGAAACAACAAATTAACTATTCAAACCAAGAAAAAATTTTACAACACCTACCAATCCAAATTAATGTTATAGAAAGAAAAACAAGACAAATTAACTATTTAAACCAAGAAGTTATATATAAAAGAATAGAAGAACAATTACAAACTCTTGAAATACAAAATAAAATAAAAGGAATTAAACAAAATATTAAAAAAGAATTATGTAGCCTAAATCCTAAAACTTTTCATCATAGAAAATTACATGAGATATCTTTACCATATGAAGATGGATTTAATGAAAAAAGATATACCAACTAAGGCAAAATCAATACATATGAATAGATAATATCAATAATATTGTAAAATAGAAATACAAAAATATCTGGATAAGGGACTAATAAGGCCTTCGAAGTCACCATGGAGTTGTATAGGTTTCTATCTGATGAAAGCATCTAAAATAGAAAGAGGTGCTCCAAGATTAGTCATCAATTACAAACCTCTTAACAAGGTATTAAAATGGATTAGGTATCCTTTACCAAATAAAAGCGATTTAATTAAAAGATTAAATAAAGCAAATATCTTTTCAAAATTTGATTTGAAATTAGAATATTATCATATTGAAGGAAAAGAAGAAGATAGACAACTTTTATAGCACCCTTTGGAATGGAATGTAATGCCTCAAGGATTAAAAAATGCTCCAAGCCAGTTTCAAGAAAAAATGAATAATATATTTTATCCGCATATATAATTTACTATAGTATATCTTGATGACTTATTAGTATATTCAAAAGGAATAAATCAGCATACTAGAAAAATTTATGAATATTATAAAAGAACAACGATTATTTTTATCAGAAAAGAAAATGAAAATTTTTATAATTAAAGTAAGATTTTTAAGATATGAAATTTATCAGGGGACTATAGTACCTATTAAAAGAGCCATTGAATTTGCCGATAAATTTTCAAATGAAATAACTGACAAAAAACAGCTGCAAAGATTTTTAGGATGTTTAAATTATGTGGAAGAATTCTTACCTGGAATAAGAGTCACATGCGAGCCTCTTTATAAGGGATTAAGAAAATATCCACCTCCATGGACAGAAGAAATGGCTTTTATAATAATAAAAATAAAAAATGTGATAAAAGAAATACCCTGTATAAGTATACTAGATCCATTGGCTAAATTAATTACAAAAACAACTGCATCAGAATTAGGATATGGAGGAATTCTCAAACAAATACCTCCTAATAGCTCAAAAGAACAAATAGTAAAATACCACTCAGGAATCTGGAACCAAGCTCAAAAAAATTATGCAACAGTAAAAAAAGAAATACTTGTCATAGTATTATGTGTTTCAAAATTTCAAGAAGATTTATTTAATAAGACATTTATAATAAGAACTAATTGCAAAGCAGACCCAAGCATTTTAAAAAATGATGTCAAAAATCTGGTTTCAAAACAAATATTTGCAAGATGACAGGCTATTCTATCATGTTTCGATTTTACCATTGAACATATAAAAGGCGAACTAAATTCACTCCTTGAGTTTCTTACTAGAGAATTTTTGCAGGAAAATAATGGATCAAAAACCAGCCTCCAATGAAGATTATGGTCAACTTTTTTACCAAATAAAAGAAAGAAAATTACCAATTACTCATGTACCAGCAAAAATATTATCTTTAAGACTTATGACTATGTCACAGGTTGTAAAAGCATCATCATTAGCATCACCATCTAAGAGCTCTGTAGTTACTACTAAATTACTAATAATAAATTCACATTACTACAACCATCTGATCTTTATAACACTCAACCCTTAAAAGAATAGTTTTCATATTATGAAAAACCTAATCCTATCTGAATATTAGCCATCGAAAAAGAGTGGTTCAAAAGAGATAGAAAAACCCTATACAAAACTATTTTTCCAAACACTTTTCATTATATTCCTGTTAACCCACAAAAAATCTAAAAATTTTATGAATTCATATTAGTAGATACTCGATCTATTGAATTAACACATTATAGAGATCCCAATACCAAACAACCCATTTATTCAAAAATAAAAGTCATGAAAAAATTATCCTTACAAAAGTGGAAATTACCCCCATATCAGTCTAAGAGCTTGTCATTAAAATTTGAACCTCAGAGTTACACTTATTATGACTACCAAGAAACATGGAATCATACATTATTCCTATCACCAAGTCTTCATTTCTGGTTCATTTAATTCAGGAAAAGGATATCACTACAATTTTTCAAATGGTTCCAATCATGGTTCCAAACCTTTGGTCCTTTAGAAGTTTTTTTTCCAAAAGAAGCAAGTCTGGCTTATTAATATTTTAAAAGCAAATCATCATTTTTACAAGAATACAAATTCATTTTGATTATAGCAGCCATGGGAATAAGTTGGATTATGACTTGGGAGTATGATTCAGTAACCTATGAAGTATACCCAAGTATACAATACTTAGTAAGAGTAATAAAGATAAAATGGTGGAATAAATATGACATAAATTTGCTAAGGAAAGCAGCTATTGACCAATGGTTATTGACCTCACAAAAGCGTCCAGCAATAACAGCTTCAAGCACTACTAATGAACAAATAGCCTATAAAAAAGTCCTAATTCTTAGCTCAGAAGCGACAAATTATGGCAGCTCTAGCGGCAGTAACATCAGAGAAAGATATCCAAAATTCACTACAAGCAATCCAGGCCATACCTCTAGGAGAAGATGAAGAAGTCCGATCCAGTCTGGCTCATTATTTTCAAGATTCTCAAGATCCTTTTGAAATGTAATAACAATAAGAACAAGTATATGGGCTCAAGGTAAAAAGCCCAGTTAAAAAGAAAATGATCTCTGTAAAGAATAAGGAAAACAGTAAAAGCAAACACTAAATGTCGGCAAAACAATAAATGTCGGCAAACAGTAAAAGCAAATAGTACTGTCGGCAAATAGTAACCAAATAGTAATGATTTGGGGTCTATAAATATCAAAGGCCTCATTCATTCCAAGGCATCAAAAACTTGAAAGCTCAAAATCTCTCTCTACTTCTATATCTTCTTACTTCATCCATTCTCCAAATTTTTGAAATCATCTTCAAGATTGTATCAACTTTACAAGCAATCAAAGTACAAGTTCATCTCTGTAAGCTTACTATCTTATTCTTTCTTTCCTTATAATTCCTTTATTCTCTTAGTTATTATTTTTCTTATAACATGAAAGAGTTTCAAAAAAGGCTTATTTCTTTGAAGCTTGTTAGAAGAAAAATGAAAATAAGAATGATGACAATAACAATGAAAATAAGAAGATTAACAGTTGAATCTTCAAAATTAACAGTAAAAATAAAGAAGATAAACAAAAAAATAATCAAAACCAAAAAGTTGTTACAACATATTAAAGCCAAAAAATCAATAAAAAGTTTTAAGGAAAGTATTAAGAGTAAACGTATTCATCATGTTAGAAGACTGCATTATCTTTATAGGCAAAGTATCATCACTTTACAAGCTATACAGTCACGAATACATGTCATAAACGTCCAAACAATTCAACCCTTACAAGTAGTACAACCAGAACCTTTACAAGATTCTTTACAAGTGGTATACATATATATATATATATATATTTGACCATAAACAGGGTAATCTAACTTAAGAGATTTCTAACTAATAATGGTCACCGCTGTCCTACAGCCTTCACCAACCTATCCTCCATGCGATCCCATTTCCACCACCTACCGAACCTCCTCAATCCCAACAAAAAACACAGGTAATTCAAATAAGTAACCACTAGTAATATACATATACAGCAAGTAAAACAAATAACAAGTTCGCATGTGATTCGTTTAGGCGTATTGAAGTTAAGCAAAGCAAACAAGCACATAGAGGATGCATCTGGACAATGGTTGTCCTATTGGTTGTGATATCACATTCTCGGTTCAACTACCAACCCAATACATCCTTTCTGATGTAGCCATTTTGCCATACCAAGGATATAGTGCGCTACACACTCTCGTGCACCCAAGGATATAGTGCCCTGCACACTCTTATAGCAGAGAAGGCTGTGCGACGGGGATACTACCTCAACCCTCACATTTGAATGTAAGCAGGATTAACAACCGTTCTTATGTCGACACCACAACCTCGACAAGCGGGATTCACCACTTTTGTTGCCTGAGGCACATTGTGAGTTACCACAGCAAGGTATCATCATAATTTATCATTCAGATATCACTTTCCATATCCAACAAGTCCACTATTCCTTTCCAAGTTCCAAACTCATTTTAACCATCATCAGTTCTCCATTTAGTAATAAAAATAGATAATGGTGAGGCATCAACCTCAGGAACTAAAAATGAATTAGAAATAGCCAAATTAGAGGAAAGTTTTCATAATTGGAGTATACCTATAATAGATAAAAATAAAGTATATAAAAAAGAAATTTATGGGAAGAAAGAGATTATGAAATTCATGTGTTAGAATACTGTAAACCAAGAACAAGTAATAATAGGGCTATTACCATCTTAGAAGAAGATAACCTGAAAGAACACAGTAACAAAGGATACAACTTCATCCATATAGGATTAATACAAGTAGTAGTAAAACCTAATTTTAGAATAGGAATAAATGTTCCTACTCTATTGATATTAAGAGATACAAGATTTCAAAATTTTAGTAATTCATTAATAGGAATATTAGAAAGTAACTGTCATGATGGACCAATTTTCTTCAATTGTTATCCAAATTAAGCTAAGAATCCAAAAAATGAATACACTTGGCAAGCCTTAAAATTGCATGTCCAATCTGATGAGAAAATTATAAATGAAAAAATATGATCCATTTGAAATTATCTATAGAATATATTATAAAATTACTAAGGTTAATTATAACTTTAAAGCATTAAGACAATCCTCAAAAGAAGAAACGGTAATTATGCATGCGAATCTGAAAAGATCTAATGTACAAACACCTAGAAAGCTAAGACATGAGGAATTAATAAGAAAAATGCCTAAAGAATGGATAATACCTGATATTATTGAAGAACCACAAATAGAAAACACTAGATTAAGAGAAATAATAAGAGAAGGACCAGATATTAGAATTAGGATGAATAGATCCCAATCATTAAGAATTCCTGATAGTGTTGAAACAATTAGTCATAGAACCTCTATAGATAATTTGTCAATAGGAAATATGGATAATATTATAGGAATTAATAATATAAGGCCTCATATAGCCGTTCCTGTCGGCAAACAGTAAATGTCGGTAAAATAGTAAATATCGGCAAACAGTACTGTCGGCAAATAGAAATCAAATAGTAATCATTTGGGGTCTATAAATACCAAAGACCTCATTCATTCCAAGGCATCAAAAACTTGAAAGCTCAAAATCTCTCTCTACTTCTATATCTTCTTACTTCATACGTTCTCCAAATATTTGAAATCATCTTCAAGATTATATCAACTTTACAAGCAATAATATTACAAGTTCATCTCTGTAAGCTTACTATCTTATTCTTTCTTTCCTTATAATTCCTTTATTCTCTTAGTTATTATTTATATTCGTATAACATAAAAGAGTTTCAAAAAAGGCTTATTTCTTTGAAGCTTGTTAGAAGAAAAACGAAAGTAAGAATGATGATAATAACAATGAAAATAAGAAGATTAACAGTTGAATCTTCAAAATTAACAGTAAAAATAAAAAAGATAGACAAGAAAATAATCAGAACCAAAAAGCTGCTACAACATATTAAAGCCATAAAATCAATAAAAAATGATAAGGAAAGTGTTAAGAATAAACGTATTCATCATGTTAGAAGACTGCATTATCTTCATACGCAAAGTATGATCACTTTACAAGCTATACAGTCACGAATACAAGTTATAAACGTCCAAATAATTCAACCCTTACAAGTAGTACAACCTGAACCTTTACAAGATTCTTTACAAGTGGTATATATATATAAAGTGAAGCCATCCTTCGTTCTGTCACCAATCAGCAAATTCATCGAGCTAGGCTGTGACCTGCATCTAAAAAATTACAACAACATATGATATGAGAACCAGAAGTTCTCAGTATGGTAACAGTGCCCAATAGATAAGATATAAAGTCCCAGGAAGCCAAAGGCAATCATAAAACTTCACATCGATAACAAATTTTCAAGCTTACTGAAATATATATATATATTTGACCATAAACAGGATAATCTAACTTAAGAGATTTCTAACTAATACTGGTCACCGCTGTCCCACAGCCTTCACCAACCTATCCTCCATGCGATTCCATTGCCACCGCCTACCGAACCTCCTTAATCGCAGCAGAAAACACAACTAATGCAAATAAGTAAAGCACAAGTAATATACATATACAGCAAGTAAAACAAATAGCAAGTAGGCAAGTGATTTGTTTAGGCGTACTGAATTTAAGCAAAGCGAACAAGCACATAAAAGATGCATCTGGTGAATGGCTGTCTTATTAGCCGTGATATCACATTGTCGGTTCAACTAACAACCCAATACATCCTTTCTGCTGTAGCCCTTCTGCCATACCAAGGATATAGTGCCCTACACACTCTCGTGCACCAAGAGATATAATGCCCTACACATCATCGTTCCAGGGATATAGTGCCCTGCATACTATCATGTGCATCCTAGGGATATGGTGCCCTGCACACTCTTATAGCAGAGAAGGTTATGCAAGGGGGATACTACCTCAACCTCACATATCAATATAAGCAGGATTAACAACCATTCTTACACTGTTGCCACAACCTCGACAAGCAAGATTCATCACTTTCCTTGTCCGAGGGCCATAGTGAGTTACCACAGCCAGGTATCATCATAATTTATCATTCAGAGATAACTTTCCATATCCAACAAGTCCACTGTTTCTTTCCAAGTTCCAAACTCATTTTAACCATCATCAGTTCTCCGTTTCTCAAATTCACCATCAATCTAGTGCTCTGTTAACTCACATAACTAATCCATCTGTAGCACATTCCAAGCCTAAATCACTGGCTCTAAACTCATAACAAGATTATCCATTTAAGTCCACTCAATGCACTCTTCCTTAATCCAAAGCCCAAATACTAGATAAAAGGTCTTAAACGAGTGTTAAAGAAGTTTGCAAGCTTGCAGAGAAGGTAAAATAATTAAAAATATGATTTTTGGTGAAAAACAGGGCTTGTGCGTATGCATGATTGTTGTGCGTACGTACGCAAGCACCAGATAACTTTCTCAGCCTATGCGTACGCATGATATTGTGCATACCCATAACTTGCGAATTTCCCAGGGTGTGCATACACACCCCCTCTCGTGTGTACACCAAAGTTATAACACTCGCTCTGGCCCATGGGTATGCACGGGTTGTGTGCATGGGCACACAAACCAGAGTTCCAAGTTTTCTACAACATCACAGAATTCAGTTTTTTGACCCTAACTTTCAACGTCCATAACTTTCTCTACAAGACTTTGCTTTCCTTAAACTTTGTATCATTTTAAAGATCTTAAAATCATTTTCAATTTGAAATAGAATCCACTCAATTTCAAAATCCAAGACATGAGTTATGGTCCACCGAAGTTGATTAAAAATAAAGTTTTTACCAAAACTTGCAAAATCTCTAGTTTTTCAAAATTCAAAATCAAACTGAAACAAAAATAACCAAAAATCAACATCAAAACACTACCACTCATAACTATTGATCCTCAATTACCTTTCATCCATTCCAACACCTATTTTACTCAATTTCCCCTCTTCTCCACTCATAATGCAACAAAACCCAAACTTCTCGATATCCAACATAATCTCACAATTATTATCAATCCTTCATCATCAAAATCCATAACCTTCATCATTGTCAACAATGTTCATCATCAATCCTAATCAACAGCAATACTCATCATTTGCATCAACCAAACTTGATGATCATCATCATTATCACGTTCTTACACCTACTCATATCCAACCACCCGAAAGAATTTCACCACACATAATATACATACATACATTCAATCAATCAACACATACAATTTTAACCTATCTTAGGGCCACTAGCCAAAGTTTTCACGAAACATTACATATTAACTAAAAGAAACCGAAACCATACCTTGGCCGATTTTCACATAAGCACAACTTCACCAAATTGATTTCAAGTAAGTTCCACAAAGTTCAGCCCCAAAATGCTCCAATTCTTCAATTCAACTCCAATCAACAATAATTCAAGCTATAACCAAACAAATTACAAAAAATCAATCCTAGGGTTTAACAAATTGACAACCCACAAGAGTTAAGAGCTTTCTTACCTTATCCACTGTGGATTGGGACAAAATCCACCACAATTTTTCAATACTAGATCACGCCTAAACAACAAAAATTACAAAATTTACTAAAAAATAATACCCAAAAATGCAAAACTGTTAAGGCAGAAAACTAGAACATGGATTCTGAGTTATTACCAAATTTGTTTAGTTTAAAATGACGGGATCGGCGAGAGTTTTGTGTGGCCAGAAATGGCACGTCAATCAAAGCATCGTAGCTCAAGATATGGCCAAATGAAGAGGAAGATGAATAATAACTCTTCTCTTCCTCTCTTCACACTCTTATCAGCACCAATCGCTTATTTTAGTGGGTGAAATAAGCTGAATTATCATTAAAAGGGTATATATATGTTGGGCTTGGGCCCAACTTGGGCACGATCTAACCTGTTAGTGTTTTTAGTCTGTTTGCTTCTACTTTGGGCCAAAATCTTAAAAATTAGCGTGCAGCTTCTAATTCCAAATTATTTTTTCCTTTTCAAATTATAAAATTTAATTTTCTAAATTTATTTTCTCATAATTTATTTTGTTTTCTCACTCATGATGCCAATCCAATTAGAGCCGGTACGCGCTTTTACATAATAAATAAGATTTTTATGCTAAATTCTATTTTGTTCATTAAATTTTCTACTTTAATATCTCTTATCATTTTCAACCTATTTCGGATAATTAAATTATATTTTTATTTTATTTTAATGATTAATTAGTTCCAGTTCTTACAGCCACATCCTTAGCCAAGAAATCAATTGGTAGCATAGATGGACATTTAGGCGAAGCACTTGTCCTCCCGTATAAGAATGGCCATCTAACTAGCTCATATGAGGAAGAGGATCCAAAAGAGGACACCGAGAAGGAAGCTCAACGGGCAGCAAGAGCAGAGTCTGATCTTTTTATTAATGCTGTTGCAGAAGGAAAGCTGGTGGCATTGTTCAACAACGACGTGTGATTTCTCTCAGGATATCGAGATGCCTTTTTGCGATTTCACAACACCTAACCCAACTTGTCATTCTTAAAGGATAGAGTGTTTTTTCCTCTCTATTATTAACTCTATTGACAGATAGGATTGTATAGTTACTAGAATTATTTAGGCACTAGACTAGGGGCATACTAAACGGGCTAGGGCCTAAGGTGTCATATCTACATATATGTATATAGTTATATATCTACATCTTTAAGATGATTGTATATGGCCCGCCTAACTATTGTGACGGATGTCTATTGAGTGGATGTACAAATGAAGCCATAGAGACACTATGTGAAATATATCTGCATTTACTTTCCTGTTTTCTTTTTATTAAATGATTAACTCTTCCTATGCACCAAGATGTATGTTATGAACTTAACCAAAAAAAATTACACCTGACGACGTTCATGTTTATTACAATGCAAGATGCTCATATTCATATATAATAAATAAAAAGTTAAACTCCCATATGTTCCTAGATTAATAGCGTTTTGCTATTAGCATTGGTCATGGCATGCTAAGGTTTTGGGTGGTTGCACATAGCGACAACCATAATGACACCAATAATGACTATGACAACCAATCTGGATATGGATTTAGATCCTTGCAATTTTCCATGAGCCTTCTGCGAGAAGTGTGATAGAAAATGACCACTGAAGCAACAAAGGAAACATAATGGACATTGCTTCTTGTGGCAGAGGCTTGCAGTGGAAAAGAAGTTGAGAAAGGAGGAACTGAGGTAAACGAGGTGCTTTGGGTACAAGTGGCACAATGAAACTGTGATGCATTTTGTTAGTGATGTCAGTACTTCGACAGGTGGCTATGAATGATGCAGATTTTAGAAACCACAAAACACCGGCAATTGGGTGTTGAAAGGTAATATGATTAAAAGAGTTAAGGTTTTAGAGATGTTGAAACTTCCAAATTAATACTTTTCACTTTTCACCTTGATTATGCAAAGATAAAATCATGGCAAATCATTAGTAATTATATATCAAATCGAAGCCCCGGATGTTAGCTTTCCAACGCAATTGAAACCGCATCGTTTGGACCTCTGTAGCTAAAGTTATAGCCGTTTGAGTGCGAAGAGGTCAGGCTGGACAGCTTAGCAATTTCTCCAACTTATTGTATTCCTTCCATTTTTGCATAAATATAAGATCAAAGAAGCATGTTTTCAATCATAGTACAAAATCAGGAAGGAAATATAAAACTATGCAAATATTATGAATAAGTGGATAAAAAGTTGATAAAATCCACTCAATTGAGCACAAGATAAACCATAAAATAGTGGTTTATCAGCCACACAATTCATAAGAATCTCCCCTAGTTGATTTTATGTCACATATCAAGTCTAGTTTCAAAACTTAAGAGTGTGCACGCACAATTCACTGGATTGTGCATACGCAAAACCTACTATGCGTACGCACAAAAAGCACAACAGCACGTGAGTGCATGCACGACAATCTGTGCGCACGCACAAGTGAAAGATCAACAAGTGTGTGTACGCACACATCTGTGCATACACACAAGTCCCAGCACGTGACCTCATTAATGCAAATCACTGGGGGTGATTTCTGGGCCTCCAGAGCCCAGTTTTAGACTGTCTAAAGCTGATTGAGTGCTATATCAAAGGGGCATCACTCCATGTCAAGTGGAGAGCAACTAAGGTAGATTAGAAACATGATTTCAGTTATATTCTAGAGAGAGAAGCTCTCCTTTCTCCCTAGAATTAGGGTAGATTAGGTTAGATCTCTCTTAGATTTAGGTTTAATTCTTGTTTTCATTTAGTTATGCTTGCCATTTATTGTTATTGCACTCTTGTTCTCTACTTCTATTTGTTATTTTCCTTCTTTTGTTCCTTTATATTTATGACACTTTTTGTTTTTAATTTCAATTAATGCAACTTATATTTTATATTTCTCATTGTTCAATTTAGTTGCTATTATTATTTTCTTACAATTGGTAGTTGTAGATTTTATTATCTATTGTTATTTTACCATGCTTCTCTTTTATACCTTCCAAGTGTTTGATAAAATGCTTAGTTGGATTTTTGCCTAGTTTTTCACACTCTTGGTTGGGAAATTGGGTAATTGGGTGAACTTGAGTAGTGGATGTCCGTTCTACATTGTGTGAGGATGTTAGTTGATTTGGTTTCCACTAACTCTAAGCCTTCCATTAATAGAGTTGGTTATGACTTGTGGATTGAGATCAATTATGCCCTTTTGACTAATTCTCGATGTTATGATTGACTAACTGAGATTAATTCTAAACAATTACCATGCTTGTGGTCCATAACTAGGATAGGAATCCTTAATTCCCCAATTCTTGCCAAGAGCACTTTTTATTATTTAATTTTCATTTTTATTGCATTTACTTGCTTTCCATTTAATTACTTTCCATTTTAATTTCTTGCCTCTTGCAATCAAAACTCCCAAATTCCCCATAGCCAATAATTGATCATCTCATTGCAACTCGTAGGAAAGACAACCCGGGACTTAAAACTTTCAGTTATTTTGTGTTTGATTGTGACATCTTTGAATTAAAATTTGATTGATGGTCGATTGTCGGGTTGGGACTATACTTGCAACGCCAATCTTATTTTGAGAAAAATTCCTAACCCGCTCTAGGCCTATCTATAAAATTTTTGGCGCCGTTGCTGGGGAGTTACAATGGTGTTATATTGTTGGCTATTGTTAATATGTGAATATGTGAATAGTTTGTTTTTGATTGATTGCTTGTTTTTGCTAGTTTTAGGAGTTCATTTTATTTGTTCTTATTACCTTTGATTTTTATTTTCTTTTTATCCCATGAATTCTCACCCGTTGCATTACGAGTTTCGTTGCTATTGTGTTATAGGAATGGAGAATTTCAAATGCTTGTTACCTAGATGTAATAAAAGGAATTCACAACAAGATTTGGGTGCAGAAGCTTTGGAATCTCAAAAGTCTTGGAGAATACAAGCTTGGGTGGGACTTCAAAGAGGTTTGAAACACAAGCCTCTTTGGTGAGAGCTTATCAATAAAGTCCAACTTAAGGATTCTAAATAGAAGTGCTAGGTGGGAGACACCCACCATGGTAACATTGTTGTTGCCTTCTATTTTGTTTATAATTAGACTTTATTGCATGTTGCTTATTTTAGTTAGCTTAGAATTAGTTTAATTTTGAGATTTGTTAGGAAAAAAAGTGTTCTATGCATAGTACGCACATTTCTTAATCCCGTCTCTGTTTAGGGCATTCACACACCCTTGTGCGTCCGCTCACTTCCCCTGTTTCACTTAGTGTATGTACGCGCAAGTGCTATTATGGGCAAAATTTTTATTGTACTTTAAATTAAGCTCTAATGCACTTCCACGCCCTCCATCCCTCCCTTATCTTGCTTTTCTCCTATTTTTCTACTTGTTTTATTTAGTTTTCACTGTATTTCATCTTTCATTTTATAATTATATTAGTTTTAGTTTAATTTTTGGTTAATTACATAAGTTGCAAGTGTTTGATTGACATTAATTAGGTTGCTTTTTGCTTAAATTTTGATTTAATTTTTTATGAATATGTGCACTGAGCATTAAGTCTTTGTTTGATTGCCTAAATACATTTTGAGTTTGATTCATATATTGTAGCTACCATATGCATTAAACTATATCCTTGTTTGGCATCTTAATCATGAATGGTGCACCTTTACTTAGTGAATTGAATTGAATTACTTGTTCATCATGGTTTTCATATCAATTCAATCACATAACAAAATGCTTATTTGTTTTTAATACTTTGCATTTGTTTGAGTGACTTAACTTGATTCTTATCAAGCTTATCACTTTTTGCAACAAGTACCTTTATTATGTGACTATTGCATCATGTTGGGGATAAACAAGTAGTTTGCTTTTCATCATGGGATTGATTATTGTTTATTGTGCTATTTTATATCAATTCAGCGCTTTCACTTGCACAATTTCAATATCCAATATCTTTAAATTCAATTCACTTTAGTTGCGGTTACCTAGAGTTGCTTGTGCTTTAACATTTTACTTATTCTTTACTTGCACCTTAGGCTACTTAATTGAGGAACATATGCTATTTCTTCTTGATTGTCTGGTTGCCGTTTTTACCTGGCCAATGTATGTGTCTAAACTGTGCACACATTTATAATATACACATGATCTTTTATCATACCACACATATGAACTCTTCCTCAGTTGTTGTTTATTTGTTTATACAGCAACCCGGAGCCCCGATGCCCACCAGTTGACGGTGGAGCCTCACATCTCTTCACCCCTGGATTATGTGCATGTACGGAGGACCGTGCAACGTTTAAGTGTGGGGGAGGATCCGCAATTTTGGGTCGTAAATTTTCTCTTTCTAAACACTTTGCATCATTTTCTTAGTTTTGATAATTATGTTTTTATGAATATTTGTTTATTATTTCATTGCATTACACTTTGCTTAGTTTGAATTTTTCAAGAAATTCCTTTTAGGGCATTGCATTGATTGGATTTGAAGTATTCTTTATTATGGAACATAGAAAAGAGCTTGAACAAAAAACCTGGTGAGATTTAAGCTTTAATTGTGTGGTTGCACATTCTCAACCAAAAATTTTGTTCTTTGGTGTTATATTCCTTTATGATTGTAATCTTGGATTTGCTTGAATTTTTATGTCCTATATTTGATGTTTTAAATGCATCTAATTTGATTGAGGTCATTGTTGAAATTGAACTCACTAACCCAAATAGCCAACCCTTATATTTACCTTTGTAACCCACTTTTGAGCCTTTTAATCCCCCTTTTGTTCTAATATTAAGCACATCTTTTGCCCTAAGTGAAAATCATTAATGTCCATGTATTGTATATTTAATTAGCTTGGGTTGAGAAGTGTGTGTTATTCAAGTGTGGGGGGATTTGTGGGAAAATATTGGTAGTTAGTGCTTTGGATTTTCATTGAGAAAATTTGGAAAAATGGGTAAACACTCATGCATCTATTACTTAAAACATATGTATCTCTTTTGATGATAAAAGAAAAAGTTTTGGTGTACACACTTTGTTTATAAAAAAAAAGAAAAAAAAAAGAAAAGGGAATGAATAATAATAAGAATATAAATAAAAGATGCATATGTGTGTGAATTGGAAAGAAGATGTAGGAGTGAATGTGAGAAAGGAAGTAAATGGGAAGTTATGTTGCTTTTCTTTGGTGTAAATAAGCTAATATAGGATTAGGTGGGATACTTGAGCAAATCAAAGATCCAATCTACTAGTCCACTTAACCATATTAATCCTACCCTTACCCTAGCCCTATTACAACCCTCTAAAGACCTCATGATATTGCATTCATTCATCAAGTATTTGTTGATTGTTAGATGACTAGCAATACTTAGAAAATATGATTAAAGGATGATTGGGTGATTAAGCCTTAAACACTGAGCGACTAGAGTGTATACACATTCGGTGAGGGGTTCGATAGCTCAATTCTATGTTTCCATCCCTTATCTTATGTCTTCTTACAAGTTCTTAAAATCAATTTTTGAAAAATTCAAATCAAATCTTTGAACATTTGTTATATTGCTATATTTGCTTGCCTTAGCCCTAATGATCTATTTTGGATTGATTGGAATTCTATTGTTTGTTTTTGCCAAACTCAATAGGAATTATACTATAGGTAGAAGTAGTTAGCATTTAGTATAGTTGCATGTATATAAGTAGTTGTATTGAATAAATTGCTTGCACTTTTATCCTTCTCCTTTGATTGTGATTATCATGAGAACATGCTAGTGTTTAAGTGTGGGAGAATTGATGAGTCCATATTTGACGATATATTTTGGTTTGATTTGAGTAGATTTCATCATATAAACCCACATTTATTCATCCAAATAGCATATTTTTGTGTTCTCTTCCTAAATTGAGCTTAATTGCAAAAATATTCTATTTTGTGCTTATTTTGATCAATTTTATTCCACTTTTATTCCATTCGATACCTTGATAGTTTTGATGAGTGATGTCAAGTATAATAGGTTGGAATGGCTTGATGAGAGTGGAGGAGAAGCATGCAATAGGGAGAAAATATGAAGAAATCAAAGGAGAAGCACTCGCTGGAGTGTGTATACGCACAACCTACTATGCGTACGCACAAGAAGCAAAACAACATGTGTGCGCACGCACGACAATCTGTGCGCATGCACAAGTGAAAGATCAGCAAGTATGTGTAAGCACAAGTACCAGCACGTGACCTCATTAATGCAAATTGTTGGGGGCGATTTCTGGGCCTTCAAAGCCCAGTTTTAGACTGTCTGAAGCTGATTGAGTGCTTATCAAAGGGGCATCACTCCATGTCAAGTGGAGACCAATTAGGGTAGATTAGAAACATGATTTACGTTATATTCTAAAGAGAGAAGCTCTCCTTTCTCTCTGGAATTAGGGTAGATTAGGTTAGATCTCTCTTAGATTTATGTTTAATTCTTGTTTTCATTTAGTTTTCCTTGCCATTTATTGTTATTGCACTCTTATTCTCTACATTGTGTGAAGATTGTTAGTTGATTTGGTTTTCACTAACTCTAAGCCTTCCATTAATAGAGTTGGCTAGGACTTGTGGATTGAGATCAATTATGCCCTTTTGACTAATTCTCAATGTTAGGATTGAATAATTGGGATTAATTCTACACAATTACCATACTTGTGGTCCGTAATTTGGATAGGAATCCTTAATTCTCCAATTCTTGCCAAGAGCTCTTTTTACCATTTAATTTCCATTTTTATTGCTTTTACTTACTTTCCATTTAATTACTTGCCATTTTAATTTCTTGCCTCTTGCAATCGAAACCCTCAAATCCCCCAGAGCCAATAATTGATCATCTCATTACAACTCCTAGGAAAGATGACTCGGGACTTATGACTCCCAGTTATTTATGTTGATTGTGACATCTTTGAATTAAAATTTGATTGTTGGTCGATTGTCGGGTTGGGACTATACTTGCAATGCCAATCTTATTTTGAGAAAATTTTCTAACCCGCTCTAGGCCTATCATCATGCATACACATGGGTCTTGCGTATGCATGCTATCCACGTCATACGTGAAAGCCTTCACGTCTTACGTCTAGTCTTCTACGTACTACATTGGTGCATATGCATGAATTTGCATATTTCGCCACTTGTGCATATGCATGGATCATGCGTACGCACGGCTTCTGTTTTGGCATTGTACGCCAATTCTCCCACGTTGTAGTTTAAGGGCCTTAGTGCCCTTGGGAGTGCACTATGGTTTAGCGTACAACGTTAAGGTCACATTGTACGTGAGGCTTTCTATTCAATTCAGGGAGCTTCTGCATGCTTCCAAAGAACTTTCTGTTTGCTCCTCCGTTCTTTCTCAAACCGATTCCTGTAACACCCTAACTTTTAGCACCTCATGATCATACTAAAACCCTAGCCGTCACTTACCTCTAAAGCTTTTTATTTTATACTATCTTTGTTTAATATTGAGTCTTTAGTTCGACATCACATTTCAATTTTATAGAAAATTCCAGGAAAATTTTGTGTTTGTTAATTAAAATCATATATCAAAGATCACCAAGTAATAATAATCACATCTTCCAGTACGTCATGATTGTACTAAAAGTAAGGCGTTACAATTCGTTGCCTTCTTTTCTCTTTAATATTTTCCCATTTCTCTTCCAAATTTTCTAAAATCAATGAATGCAACTTAACTCAAAGTATTGCTTAATTAACTGTGAAAACATTGTTTAAGTTGCAATAATTCTTAGTTTATTGAATGGAATTCTAAGAGAAAAACACTAAAGATGCTCACACATCACAACACCAAACTTAATATTTTGCTTGTCCTCAAGCAAAAAAGAAGGAAAAGAATTATTTTAAATGAAAGGAGGTTGAATCATTCTTGAAGCTCTTATCCCTCTTAGGAGTGGGGTTTAGCAAATCATGTGAGTGTCACTGATTCTCTTCTTTCTTGATGAATCTTGGATTCTTAGGAATGAGATATCCCTAAGAGTTAAGGCTCAGATGATATTCTGAGATTCTTCTTTCCAGTTTTTTACTGATCCTTGAATCCCTTATAACACCGTTTTCAAATGCCCAAGTTACCAGGTGATAAGGCACCCCTCGGATCTAATTACACGAGCCACTCCTTGATATATTCACACCACAAGCATATAGTTAAAGACTTTAAAGTCCTAGCCATCGATGTCTAGAGCCTCTTTGGGCTTTTAAACCTTTGTCTCAAGGGAACTCTTGATGGTGGACTTTCGATCGATAATCCTGAACCAGTTGGTTCAAGTTACCAAGTGATGAAGCACCCCTCGATCTAATTGCATGAGCCCTATCCTTGGACAATCACACCACAAACACATAATTGGTCTCTTTAACCATTGATGCTCAGAGCTTTGCAACCTTTGATCTTTATCTTGATGTTTCTTTGTTGTTTCTTTACTCTCTTTCTTTTTTTTTTGTTTCAACTCAAGTTCAAGGATTCTTTCCTTTTGGTCAGAGATTTTATAATACTTCTCTAAGCCTCATGCTCAGAAGGAATCCTCCTTCCTCTTCATACAAGATCGATTCCTTCCTCTTCATACAAGATCATCAATCCTTTTAGCTCAATCTGTGATCGTCACACTTAACGCACCACCACTTATCATCAGAGGACTTTTATTTATCAAATTCAACTTTCCTCCATCTAAGCAACTCTTTTTCATGTGTAGAGTGCTTAAAAGGACTTCACAAGTAATAGGTTTAGCAAGCAAGACATGGTATAAGAAAACATAAAAATAGCAAAGCTAGAATATAAAGTACATGAATGAATTAAAAACTGGGAGCTTAAAGGAAACGAGACCACTTTAATCATAATTTTTGACTTCATCCTCTCTAAAGCTATGTAGAGCATAGCCTCTAACACCAAACTTAGAATAGTTTCTTGTCCTCAATCAACAAAGAAAAATAAATAATGGTGATGGAAATAAGAGTAAATAGGACTAGCAAGTGAAAGTAATCAAGCAATGCAGAGGCTTACTCAAATAACACAAACTAAATTAAAACTAAACTAAATGAAAGATAAAATGATGAAAAATATAATGGAAGTATTCTCATCTTTCTGCCTAAAATGATGGAAGTATTCTCGTCTTTCTCTATGTCAAGAATAATAAAATCCACTAGAAGAAAGAATTTTTTTACTTTAATCAAGACATTGTTTAAGTTGCAATAATTCTTAGTTTATTGAATAGAATTCTAAGAGAAAAATACTAAGATACGCACACATCAATGAATGTGGGTAAGAAATATCTGTTATTTTCTATCTCTTCTCTTCTCTTGTCTCATGGGTAGTGGATTTCTATTTCTTTTGTTCTTTTTTTTTTCAAAAAAAGAGAGAGAGAATTGGAATATAATGTTGAAATTATGATGTAGGATTATAATTTTTTTTAAGATTCAATTACAGATATTCTAAACATCACTAGGTGTGATAATAATGTTGATAAAGGTAAAAAAGTTCATAAAAGGAAGATGAAGAAAAAATAAAAGGGTATTTATGGTATATTTTTAATAGAGTTAATATTTTGTTAGTTTTGTCAAATATATAATTTTTGTGAGTATTAGAGTAATTTTAATATAATATAGTTAGTTTTGTCGGTGCCTAAATTTTTTGTGTTCAAAAATGATAATTTACTCAAATAATACGCGTGACTAAGAATAGTAAACAAGCCCAGGCCTTACATGCCTGTTTAAGGCCAATGGCTTATATATCAAAAGAATTAGGTTACTAAAAACCTTGTGGCTATCTTATATATGCATCTTCAGTCGAAGTACCACAGAAAAACTCGTTAAAATTATATTGGTGTAGCTCAAATCATTTGAATATGCATATTAGATAATAAAAATGGCTAGAGACTCAACTACTGGACTAATAATCTTACTATAGTATATCGCGTCAATTTTATAATTTTTCAAGGAAACAAACCTAGTTTTGTATTGTTTAATAGAGTCAATGGGATATTTTTAAACAATAATCATATAATTTTACCTTGAAATGATAGAGGCACAACATCCCAACTATAATTTCTTTGTAAAGTAGAGAATTTTTATTGCACATCATGCATCCAGTGAGAGTTAGACAGGGCCTTTTTAAAAGAATTCATAGGATACAAGGTGTTAGATCATAGGAGATACTAAAGTAGAGTAAGCCTTTGGCTTGTTGTGACCAATTTTAGAATGAGTTACCAAAAGGGATAACAGGAGCATTCATAATTGGTAATTGGATTTTAATGCCACTAATAAGTATAGTAGTTGAAATAAAAACAAGGTCTATGAAATGGTGATTGTGCAATGGGGGAGAAAGGATAACAGGAATTTGAGGAATGATAAATGATAGAGGCGTTGCATGGGTTGTGATGGAGGAAGAAGAAAAGAAAAAAGAGCTGTAAGAAAAAATACTTTCATCAAAGAGAGCATTGGAGACGAGAAAAACTTTGCAATCAAGAGTAAGACATTTAAAACCTTTACTTTGCAGAGCATAACTAAGAAAAACACACAGATGATGTAACGACCCAATTTTCAGTACGTCGTGGTCATACTAAAAATCGAGTGTTATATATAGCCGTAAAGTAAAGGTTAACCAAAGGTTATGACAATTCTAAGGCTTATACATATTTATATATAGAAGAAAATAATATATTCTAGAAGTCCGATGAAGGAGTAAAGCTCAAAGTTGCATAAAGCATAAATACAAAGCGCGAAGCGTTCACACACGATAACTAAACGTGTGAGCGCAAACAGGACGGGATATAATACATATAGACCTTGTAAATAGCTCCAGGATACAAAAGGCTGTAATCAAAATAACATGATATATATATATATATATATAAGTATGAAGTACCAAAAAGAGAAGTAGTCAAAGCCTGCGGAATTTAGGCCGGCTAGTCAAACTGAATACAGAAGAGTTTTTGAAGTTTAAAACAGCTTATACAACTTATCTCTCAAATCAAGCCTCTAAGGCCATAAAGTATAAAACATAAAAGGTGAGAGAAACTACTACAACAGAATAAAACAGAAATAAGCCAGGAAAAACCATACTCTGCTCTGTAACCATGTCCGCAATTTTACCGAGGTGAATTACGACCTGCATCTGAAAAACAACAAAGTATAGAATGAGAACCAGAGGTTCTCAGTATGGTAACAGTACCCAATATGTAAGATGTAAGGCCCCGGGACGCCTAAGGCAACCCTAGAACTTCATACCAGACCGATATTCAAGCTTAGAGTAAAATAAATAGATAAAGAACTTAAACCATAAATCGGATTATCTAAAACTAGTCACCGCTATCCCACAGCCTTCACCAACCTACCCTCTGTGCGATCCCATCGCCACCGCCTACCTAACCTCCTGAGCACCAGACAAACACAGATAATGCAAGTATGGAAAACACAGGTAGTATTCATATATATAGCAAGTAATTCAAGAAGCAAGTAGGCATGTTATACAATTAGGCAAACTCAAGTAATCAAAGCAAACAAACACATAAGAGATGCATATGATGAATGCCTATCCTATTGGCTCGTGATAACACTTGTCGGTCTGTAAATGCCAACCCGACACATCTTCCCGAATGTAGCCTTTTCTGCCACGCCAGGGATATAGTGCCACACTCATTCAGCAGCGAATCTGCTATGCCAGAGATATAGTGCCCTGCACACTCATGTAGTAAGGAGTCTACTACGCCAGGGATATAGGCCCTGCACACTTCATGCAGCAGAGAAGGATATAACAACAACAAATAATGCAGTAGAAAAATCTGCCATGCCAGGGATATAGGTCCTGCACACTCTCAACAACATTTACTCATGCAACAGAGAAATCTGCTACGCTAGGGATATAGGCCCTGCACACTCTCAGCAACATTTAACAAGTTCATTAACATCAAATCATCACCAGTTATCACCATTTCTCATCTCAAATCACGTTCAATTATCAATTCTCAACATTCCAAGGATATAGTACCTGGCACACTTTCCTTCAATATCCATCAAGCTCATAATACCCATCATCAGTTCTTAATTCCATTTCAAACTCATTAGTTCATCAATTTCTCAATTTGTTGTCTACCATCACCAAGTTCACTACAGAATTTTTTTATTTTGACACCAAACTTTGAATGATCATAACTTTCTCTACAAAAATCCAAATTTTACAAACTTTATATCAATTTGAAGGGTTTTCAATGAACTTTAATGTAAATCAAATTCCAACAAATTTTGAAAATTAAGGCTCAAGTTATGATCCATCAAATTTCACCAAAAATATACTTTTACCAAAAGTCTCAAAACCTCAAACTTACCAAAACTTCCAATCCAAAACCAAACTTCACAACCCAAACTAACCAAAACCTCTTCAATTATACTATAAAACACTACCACATACTATACTTCTCCTTCCCATCACAATTTTAATCAACCCCAAACTTCTTTCACTCAATGTTTCCACCATAACTCAACCATAATCCATAATTTATAAATCTAAACCTCAACGTCACAATTTTCACACAGTTAACATCATAACTCACCAACACTATCTTAAACCATTAGAGTCCTTATTCATCAACATTCAAAATATCATGAACAATCATAATTCTCTTCATTCAATAATAACATTTCCATTAATCATCATCAATTATCAACAACACCAATCATCAATTTGCTCAACAACATTATAATCACACCTCAATATATACAATTCATAAAATCTTCATCACAATTCACATACTTCATACATAATCCAACCCAACATCAATACTTATTGACACCCACAATTCCCAACAATCATCATAAACCACAATAATAAAAAACAACCGATAATTACCATCAATTCTCATATAATTATTCATACACCAACCACATCCAATCCTATCATAGGGTCAACTAGTCTAAGTATCCAGAAATATTACATATTACATAAAGGAAATCGAAACCATACCTTGGCCGATTCCCAAAACATTCCAAACACCAAAATAAAGCCACCAAGCTCAATCCAAAGCCTCAACCAACTTCAACAAACACCAAAACTCAATCTAACATCACACATATATACCAAAATCAAAACCTAAGATACACAAAACAACTAAACACAAGGGTTTAGTGAAACCTTATTTTACCCAACGAGATTAGGGGTAAAATCTAACAATTATCCACTACTAGAGATTACCTAAACAAGCAAAACCACAAAATCTACTCAAAAACAAAACCCCAAAACCGCAGAAAGTTAGAGCAGGAAACTGGGGATTGATATACGATTTCTTATCAGGTTTGCTTAGATAGAAATGAAGATCTCATCGAGAGCTTTGCGTGGCCACAAACGGCTCGTCAATCGGAGTTCCGTAGCTTAAGTTATGGCTCCCGGAAGGTGGAGGTGAATAGTGACAATGGGGTTTCACTACCCACCATCACCTATCCGAGTTCACTCTCTCTCTTCTCAACAAAAATGAGTTTAAAAATCATTAAACATACATATATATGTTGGACCATGGGCTTGGTTTGGGCCTGGTCTAACTCGTTAGCAGTTTTATCCCGTTTGGCCCACTTTGGGCCAAAATCTTTAAGATTAGTGTCCGGTTTTCAATTCTATACTATTTTTATCCTTTTCAAAACAATAAATCAATCTTCAAAATATTATTTTCCAAAATACACGATTCTAGACTGATTAGAGCCGGTGCTGCCAGCTTAAGTGTCAGTACGTATTTTTACAAAAACTTTTCGAAAAGATACATTTTCGAACTCAGTAAAATTTATTGAAACCAAATTTCACCTTTCTATTTTCAAATTTAAACTTCTAAATTTTGAATCTATTCTGGGCACTAAAATTATTATTTTTATAAAATTATTATTTTCAAAAAACTCTGGTTCTTACATTCTCCCCACCTAATAAAATTTTCGCCCTCGAAAATTCGAACTGCGTGATATATCCTCTTTTATCTTACCGTGTCGATGTTCCCTCTCGCCTTCTGCTGCGTCACTCTGATTATCGTCATTCTGAATCCAAAAATTTTTCTTAAACCAAATACCGATTTCGTAATATTTTTCAAAACCTTTAAAACAAGTTCAATCTAAACCAGTTCCTTGTTAAAGCTTTCTCAAAGGAGTCACAAGTCATTTACTCAAAAGTCGATTACTTTAAATCACGATTTTCTTAAATAAAAACTTTTCAATTTGAATCCCTTTCGATAAGATAACTTATAAACCAAAATCACAAATCAAGAAAATCTCAGAACTCACTTTTTCTATAATCCATATTATTCAGATCAAGAGTTTCAACTTAGTTTCAAAGCAAAACAGTTAAACTAAATTGCAAAATCGTTGTAAGCTTTAAAACCTTTTTAACAAGGATCCAAGCCATACCGTTTAGAAATTGAAAATCTTAAGTAAAAACCACAAAAGAAACAGTTGACACTTCTCTTGCCACCAGTGTTGAGCCTCATCCATCAACTGTTAAGCCGCAACTCCACGAACTGGTTTTCTGGAACATGTTGAGATCGTATCGCATAGGCTAGGTTAGTCATCCTCACTACCTCTCTGTTAACGTGATTGACCTCGTCCACGAGTTACCATTTAGGTTTCCTTTCCACACCAAGCAAAGATGAAACCATACTCCGCTCTGTCACCATCTCGCAACTCAACGAGGTGGGTTACCACCTGTACCTGAAAAACAACAACAACATATGGTATGTGAACCAGAGGTTCTCAGTATAGTAACAGTGCCCAATATGTAAGATATAAGGTTCCGAGACGCCAGAGACAATCCTAGAACTTCACATCGAAAACAGATATTAAAGCTTAACGAAAATAAATAACTTAAGCCATAAACCATAAACAGAGTTATCTAAACTTAGGGGATTTCTAACTAAAACTAGTCACACCGCTATATCCCATAGCCTTCACCAACCTAACCTTCTCGCGATCCCATCGCCGCCGCCTACCTGATGATGCATATGATGAATGTCTATCCTATTTGGCTAGTGATATCACTTGTCGGTTCAAAATGCCAACACAACACATCTCTGATGATGTTGCCTTTCTGTCATGCTAGGGATATAGTGCTCTGCAAACTATCACATAACGTGCATCCCAAGGATATAGTGTCCGGCTCACTCCTGCAGTAAAGGATCTGCTACGCTAGGTATATAGTACCCTGCTCACTCATGAAGCAGAATGGTTGCCAATCATAACTTCAACCCAGGGATATAGTTCCTGGCTCACTCTTACAGCAGAAAAACTGCCACGCCAGGGATATAATGCCCAGCACACTCATGCATAAGAGAATCTGCTACGCCAGGGATATTGTATCCTGCACACTCTCATATATTCAACATATTCATCATCCTTTTCCAAGTTTTCAAGTTCTAATCTGATCATCATCATCATCAATCCTCATGTTTTCCCAAATATGACATAATCAATCCGAATCTCAAAGTCTCGTAAAAAAAATACCTCAGCACACCACATTCACTAATCTCATCCTGTAGTTTAGTTTCTAGAGAGAGAAGCTCCCTCTTCTCTCTAGAATTAGGGTTCTTAGGGTATTTTCATCTTAGAACTAGGTTTAATTCTTGTTTCCATCTTATTTCCTTTACAATTTCTTGCTTCTACTCCTTTATTGTTCTTAGTTCTCTTGTCAATTTTACTTTCATGTCTCTTTTATGTTTTTGAATGCTCATGTTGGATTTGGATCCCTTTTTAATGAAATTTAATGTTTGATGTTTCTTTTATTGTTGAATTGAGATGTGGATTTGCTTTCATTGCAATTGGTAGTTGTTAGATTTTATCTTTTCTTGCAATTTACCATGCTTTCCTTTTGTACCTACCAAGTGTTTGACAAAATGCTTGGTTGGGGTTCAGGGTAGAATTTTATTCTCTTGGCTTGGAAAGGTAACTTAAGAACTCTTGAGTTGGTAATTTACAAGTGATTGATGATTGGGAGCCATTAACCCTAGATCTCACTAATTGAATTGGTGGAGACCTAGGACTTATGGACTTGGATTGACACAGCTCATTTGACTTTCCTTTATTAGCTAGAGGATGACTTAATGGGGTTGATCCTTGCCAATTCTCATGTTGTGGTTAGTGATAAGGATAGAGATCTTTGACCACCAACCTTTTCCAAGACCTTTTAGCTATTAGTTTACTCTTCTTGTCATTTAAATTCTTGTCCATTTAATTTCTTGCCTATTGAAAATCAAACCCCCATATTCCTTCATAGCTAATAAGCATACACTTCATTGCAATCCTCGTGAGATGACCCGGAGTCTAAATACTTCGGTTAATTCTTATTTAGGGTTTGTTCTTTGTGACAACCAAATTTTTGATTGGGAGGATTAATTATTGGTGTAGAACTATACTTGCAACGAGACTTCATTCATTTGAGGAAATTCTATACCATCAAAGAATTTCACTCGTCAAAATGGCGCCGTTGCCGGGGATAGCAATGGTGCTATGTTGTTGGCTATTGTATATATTGTGAATAGCTTGATTTTTGGTTTGTTTGTTAGTTTTTGCTAGTTGTAGGATTTTTTTCTCTTTGTTTCTTGTTAGCTTTTGTTTTATTTTCTCTTTTACTATGAATTCTCGTCACTTTGGCTATGAGTATGGTTCAAGCTATGTTTTAGGAAATGAAAGCTTCAATGAGGATATACATCAAGGATTTGGAGATCAAAGGTGAGAGGAGCCCCAAGCTTATGGACAACCTTCTTGGCAACAACCTCCTCCGGCTTCTTATGGGTACAATTCAAATCTTGATGCATACCAATCTAATGTATGTGATGACCCTCATTGTGGTTGTCAACCACAATCATCATATGCATATGAACCCCCTCCTCAACATAACCCTCAACCACACTCACAAGCCTCATACCATCATTCACCTTCATATGACCCCAACACATGCCCACCGTACCAACCACCATATGAATCATATCTAGAACCACCACCTTTCCAATACCAATACCCCCAGGAACCACAAAGTTCATACGTACCTCCTCAAGAATTTTACCAATATGAACCACCTTCCAATTGCAACAACCTTCCCTCAAACAATGAACCCTCTCTTCCACCATCGCCTCCCGATGAAGCCCCCATGCTAGAATTGAGAGATCTTGAATCTCATCTCTTAAGGCGACAAGAGGAGGATGAAAAGAAGTTTGCGGAGTTAAGAGCAAAAATGGCTATCATAGTAGAAGCCATTGGTATCATAGTCTCATCCCGCCTAAGCTTATGCGATCAAGGCACTCCCATTGTTGAATGTGGAGAAGCACCCAAGGAGCTTAGTGAGGGAATAAACTTGAAACTCCAAGGTGAAGAAGAGGAGTTAAAGCAAAAAAAGCAACAAGAGGAAAAGGTAGAGGTTATTGAATAAGAGGAAGTAGTGGTTGGATCCTTAGGATATGTTGAATACATAGAGGAATCACAAATTGAAGAGCCTTCTTCCATGGAGTTTGAAGTTAATGTTGAGGAGGAGAGTGCACAACCTCCAAGGCAAAATGTGATTGAAGAATTGGAAGAAGTGTTCCAAGTAATAGGCCCTCCTATTTATGATGATTCCATACCAACATATAATCCTTTTGAGCTTGAAGAATCCTTCCCCACTATGCTCAGAATGGATAAGGAGGTAGACTTCACTCAACCTCCTATTTATGATTTGAGTGGTGGGGAAGAGCTTGAAGAAATTGGTGAAGAAGAGCTTGAACTTGAGGAGGCTTGGCAAGAGAAGGAACTTGAAAAAGCTTGCCATGCGGTTGAAGCCTCTAAAAGAGGATGGACGGGAGTAGAGCGCGCCTTGTCAAGATCATTGGGAATTCTTCCACCTAGGTTGTCATCCAATCCTTCATTTGAGTGGGTAAAATTTTTAACTCTTAGCTCTATTATCCCACTTGGATTTGGTTTGCTTGAGACAGATGGCCAACTTAGGGCGCTTTCTGGAATTAAGCGTAAGAGGAGGATGTTCAGTGGTTGGCGTTGTAAGTCTAGGCTCATTATGGTTGGAAGCTCAAAATTGAGGAGCATGGATTAGACTAGTGCTCAATTGAATGGGTCTAGGAGGGTAGTTTGGTGCTTTCATGAGAATTCATCTCTCTTGCCACCCGGAGGAAATCACCATGATCAACTCAAGGACGGGTGTGAGAACAAAGTGTGGAATCCCAGATCGCACAAGGAAGATCAACTTTGGGAGCACTTGGTTGTAGCTTAGCATCATGTAGTTTAGTTTCTAAAGAGAGAAGCTCCCTCTTCTCTCTAGAATTAGGGTTATTAGGGTATTTTCATCTTAGATCTAGGTTCGATTCTTGTTTCTATCTTATTTCCTTTACAATTTCTTGCTTCTACTCCTTTATTGTTCTTAGTTCTCATGTCAATTTTACTTTCATGTCTCTTTTATGTTTATGAATGCTCATGTTGGATTTGGATCCCTTTTTAATGAAATTTAATGTTTGATGTTTCTTTTACTATTGAATTGAGATGTGGATTTGCTTTAATTACAATTGGTAGTCATTAGATTTTATCTTTCCTTGCAATTTACCATGCTTTCCTTTTGTACCTACCAAGTGTTTGACAAAATGCTTGGTTGGGGTTTAGAGTAGAATTTTATGCTCTTGGCTTGGGAAGGTAACTTAGGAACTCTTGAGTTGCTAATGTCCAAGTGATTGATGATTGGGAGCCATTAACCCTAGATCTCACTAATTGAATTGGCGGAGACCTAGGACTTATGGACTTGGATTGACACAGCTCATTTGACTTTCCTTTATTAGCTAGAGGATGACTTAATGGGGTTGATCCTTGCCAATTCTCATGTTGTGGTTAGTGATAAGGATAGAAATCCTTGACCACCAACCTTTGCCAAGACCTTTTAGCTATTAGTTTACTCTTCTTGTCATTTAAATTCTTGTCCATTTAATTTCTTATCCCTTTATAAATCAAATCCACATATTCCTTCATAGCCAATAAGCATATACTTCATTGCAATCCTCGTGAGACGACCCGGAGTCTAAATACTTCGGTTAATTCTTATTTGGGTTTTGTTCTTTGTGACAACCAAATTTTTGATTGGGAGGATTAATTGTTGGTGTAGAACTATACTCGCAACGAGAATTCATTCATTTGAGGAAATTCTATACCATCGAAGAATTTACTCGTCAGTAACATTTTCCAAAACCTTCAAAACAAGTTCAATCTAAACGAGTTCATTGTTAAAGCTTTTTCAAAAGAGTCAAAAATCATTTATTCATAAATCAATCATTTTAAAGCATGACTTCCTTAAATAATAGCTTTTCAATTTGAATTCCTTTTGATAAGATAAATTAGAAACCAAATTCACAAATTGACAAAATCATAGAACTCACTTTTCTTTTAATCCATATCATTAAACCAAGAGTTGCGACCGAGTTTCAAAACCAAATCATTTAAACCAAAGTCCCAAACCAAATTTGAAAATCATTCTAAACTTTAAATTTTTTTCAACATGATTCAAATCTATACCAGTTTGAAATTGAAAATCTTAATTAAAAACTGCAAAAGCATTCATCCTCATTCTATAGCTACATGAGTCGGCACTTTCCCTGCCACCAGTGCTGAACCTCACCCATCAACTGATATGCCACAACTCCATGAACTGGTTTTCCGGAACATGCTGAGCTCGTAACGCATAGGCTAGGTTAATCATTCCCACTATCTCTCGGATAATGTGTTTGACCTCATCCGCGAGTTGCCGTCTGGGGTCCTGTCTACACCAAACAATCGATACAGAGGTGATCAGTCAAAATATCTCAAGCCTAGTGCTTCAATTATCCCCAAAGGCACTCACAAACAAGTATGTTATGCATATCAACCAGATAACCTAAATAGCATGAAAGAAAAATGACCCAGAGTCTGCAATGAAGCACAATCGGTCCATCCCTCAGGCTCACAAGGACGAACCTCGCTCTAATACCATAAATGTAACACCCCGTTACCCTAAGACTTACCTCTAGCCATAAAGCAGAGGATAACAAAGTACCACGATAGTTCTAAATTTGATAATATATAATATATATCCAAGAGTTTATATGACAAGAAGCCCGATGAAGGAGTAAAGCTTAAAGTCACATATCACGAAACGTGAAGCGTTCACACCGGATAACTAAACGCGTAGGTACAGACAGAACAGGACATAATATATATAAAACATTGTAGATAGCTCCAGACTATATCAACATAAAGCAGAATAAAACAAAGATGAAACCATACTCCGCTCTGTCACCATCTCGCAACTCAACGAGGTGGGTTACCACCTGTATCTGAAAAACAACAACAATATATGGTATGTGAACCAGAGGTTCTCAGTATGGTAACAGTACCCAATATGTAAGATATAAGGTTCCGAGATGCCAGAGGCAATCCTAGAACTTCACATCGAAAACAGATATTCAAGCTTAACAAAAATAAATAACTTAAGCCATAAACCATAAACAGGGTTATCTAAACTTAGCGGATTTCTAACTAAAACTAGTCATACTGTTGTATCCCACAGCTTCACCAACCTAACCTCTGCGCAATCCCATCGCCGCCGCCTACCTGATCTCCTCAACACCAAACAATCACAAATAATGCAAGTAAGTAAAACATAAGTAATACACATATATAGCAGGTAATTCAACTAGCATTTAGTCATGTTATTCAAATATGCATAACTCAAGTAAGCAAAGCAAGCAAGCATATAAAAGATGCATATGTTGAATGTCTATATTATTTGGCTCGTGATATCACTTGTCGATTCAAAATGCCGACCTGACACATCCCCGGTGATGTTACCTATCTGCCTCGCTGATCGGGGTAAAACTTGTCTCTCAACAAATTCTCATTCGGCAAGTGTACCGAATTTGTCGTCAAGTAAAAACTCACAATAGAGTGAGGTCAAATCCCACAGCGATTGATTGATCAAGCAACTTTAATTAGAGGAATGATCTAGTTGAGCAAATCCATGAATAGAGTTGATAATTGCAGAAATTAAAATTGCGGGAAAGTAAATGACTGAAAGTAAATAGCAGAATTGTAAATGGGAATGGGGGAATTGCTCATAAAAGTAAATTGCAGAAAATAAAGAGAATGGGTAAGATCAGAAATGGGGAGTTCATTGGGCTTAGGAGATGTTGCATTCTCCGGATCAATTTCATTTTCATCTCTTCCTCAATCAATGCACTCATTGATCTCCTTGGCAATCTTAAGTGATTGAATCACAATTTCTTGCAATTCAATCGCTCAAATCTTGATCAATAGCCAATTCCTTGGTCAATTGCTCATGAGAAGAGATGAAGTGTGGTCACTGATTATACCACATGCACTTCCCAAATCAAATGCTTAGAGGGTTATAGCCACATACCCATCCACACTCAATTTGGTCCAGCATGAGAAAGCATTTCTAGCTAATCTCTTCATTCTCTTTCAAAACTACTCCTATATATACTACTCTTCTCAGCTTCTAGTTAGCTCTTCAAGTCTTGGGCCTCTGGATCTTTGAGTTTGAAGCAGTTCCTTTCTTCAATTGGGCTTGGCTTACTTGCAGAGAGAAAGTGTGAAGTGGGCAGAGACTTTAGCTCAAGACGTTAGGGGTGTTTAACATTTAGTGAAAATACAAGTTCGAGAATGTTAGTGACACTTAACATCGTCACTAACGTTGCCATGCACCCCTTTGCCTCGCGTTAAAGCCCACGTTAACTGGGTTAACGTGGCTTTTAACGTTGCCTTGCTAGCCTTCGAGAACGTTAGTGACACTCAACATTGTCACTAACGTTCAAGTGTGCCCCTTCTTGCTTCACGTTAAAGCTCACGTTAACTAGGTTAACGTGGCTTCTAACGTGGCTTTTCCAACCTTCGAGAACGTTAGTGACACTCAACATTGTCACTAACGTTCAAGTGTGCCCCTAGGTCTCACGTTAGAGTCCACGTTAACTGAGTTAACGTGGCTTCTAACGTGGCCATTCTTAGCCATCCCAACGTTAGTGACAATGTTGAGTGTCACTAACGTTGTCAACAACTCTCCATCTCTTACGTTAGCTCCCACGTTAACCAAGTTAACGTGGGAGTTAACGTGGCTCTTTGCACCTTAGGCCAACGTTAGTGACAATGTTGAGTGTCACTAACGTTGGCTTCTCTTCCCCCTTTAACGTTAGAGGCTACGTTAACTAGGTTAACGTGGCTTCTAACGTGGCCATTTGTGAGCAATTGCCAACGTTAGTGACAATGTTAAGTGTCACTAACGTTGGCTCAACTTCTCTTCTCCACGTTAGAGTTCACATTAACTTAGTTAACGTGACTCTTTAACGTGGGCATTGATGGCTTTTGAGAGTGTTTTTGGCAATCACTTTTCTCCTTAACTTTACAAGTTACCTCCCATTCCTTGCTTCCTTTGGTCCTAAAATCAAGCAATAGAGTGCATCAAACTTCTAGTCCATATTATGGGTAATGCAATATACAATTTTGTCATTAAAATCATGCAAAATCCTCATGAAATAATGTAAAATGCACAATATATGCTTAAATCAAGGTCTGAGTGAATATCTGCCCAAAACTAACTTATTTCCTAAGAAAATGCATGAAAATACCTAAAAACAGTAAAGAAAATGTCAGTGAAACTGGCCAAAATGCCCTGGCATCACTCGCCAGGGATATAATGCCCTACTCACTATCACTTAATGTGCATCCCAAGGATATAGTGCCCTGCTCACTCATTGATGATTGGATTTTTGATGGTATAGAATTTCACAAATGAATTCTCATTGCAAGTATAGTTTCTAAACCAATCAATAATCTTTTCATACAAAAAGTTATTTGTCACTAGTACAAACCCCTAAATTTATAAACCAAAGTATTGAACCTCGGGTCGTTCTCCCTAGGAATTACAATAAAGTGTCTTGTTATTTGTTATGAGTTATTTTGGGGTTTTTGAGATTTTAGACAAGAAATATAAATGGCAAAGGAAATATACTAACAACTAACAAAGCTCTTGGTAAGATATGAGTACTAGAAGTCCTATCATAGTTATCCTCCTCAATTGTGATAACAAATTGTCCATTACTCCCACTTAGTTAAACTCTAACCATGGAGGAAAGTCAAGTGGATGAATCAATTTGATTCCTCAAGTCCTAATCAACTCCTAAAGGAAAGACTAGCTTTAGAGGCATTCAAATCAATTAGCAACTTCTAATTATCAATCAACAAAGGAATTAGATAACTCAAGAGTCACTAATTACTCTACCTAGGCCAAGAGGAACAAAACCTACACTAAAATCCAACCAAGCATTTCATCAAACACTTGGAAGGCACAAAAGAAAAGCATAGTAAATTGACAACAAGAATGAAATCTAACAACAATTATTGAAAGGAATTAACAACAACAATTAAAAGAAACACATTTATTATGAATTACCTTGATTGAATTGAAAGAGAGTAGAAGAAACAAAAGTAGATCTACAACAAAATACAAGAACAACATAAAAGAGATTACAACAAAAGAATGGAAAAAGAATGAATGTAACTACAAGGAATTGAGAAGTAGAAGTAGAAGAGAACATGAATTAATACAAGATAAACCCTACAAATGGGGTTTATCACTCATGTGGCAGAAAGGTTGTCAATCATAACTTCACTCCAGGGATATAGTGCATGGCTCACTTTTGCAGCAGAAAAATTGCCACGCCAGGGATATTGTTCTCTACACACTCATGCAGCAGAAAATCTACTACGTCAGGGATATAGTGCCCTGCACACTCTTACATATTCAACAGATTCATCATCCTTTTCCAGGTTCTCAGGTTCCAATCTCATCATCATCATCATCATCATTAATCCTCAAGTTTTCCCAAATACGACATAATCATTCCGAATCTCAAAGCCTCGCCAAAGAAATACCTCACCACACTATATTCACTAATCTCATCCACAAACCTTCCAAAGCCTAAGTTACCGGCTCTAAACTCATATCAAAGAAAATCACCAATTCAAATTAACTATCACATCTTCACTAGTCTTAGAGTCTAATTACTAGCCACAAGTCTTAAGGAAAAGTTATAAAAGTGTGGAAAGCTAGAAAATCTTTAAAAGCATAGAAAAACACATTTTTTCAGCAAAACAGGGGTTGTACGTACGCACACCCCTATCGTGCATACGCACACGTTGAAAAAGGTACGTCGGCGTATGCGTACAATATGTCCACGTACGCATACACAAAAATTGGGCCATTTTGCATTCCCATACCTGGGCCGCATACGCAGGAGTGCTGGACAGAGGCCACCATCTGCATATGCATATATATCAGAATTCAGAAAATGTCAAGTTGCAGAAATTTTAGTTTTAAATACCAAACTTTAAACATTCATAACTTCCTCTACAAAATTTTGTTTTCCTCAAACTTTATATCATTTTAAATCTCCTTGACTCATCTTTAGTTTAAAACATATTTCAACCAATTTCAAAACTGAGGCTCAAGTTTTGATCCGCCAAAGATCACTAAAATTTGGTTTTTACCAAAAATTCACTAGGTTCTCAAACTTCCAAAATTCATAATCAAACCAAATCAAAGCGTATTCAATTTCACCACAAAACACTACCAAATACTACAATTTGCCATTCTATTACACTTCAATCAACTCAACCTCCATTTCACTTAATCTTTCCACCATAATTCAACAAGAATCAACAATTCATAAATCAATATCTCAACCTTAACAATTTTACATAATTAATTCTTCATAATCATCATTCACCCCCGATTCAATACCAAAACTAACCACAAGACTCAAAACTCAATATCATCATCATTATTTATCATCACATATCATAATCATCTATATCCTTCATCAATCATCATAATCATAAACAACACCAATACTCATTATAACTCATATATCACACATTCTAACACTCCATAACATACTTTTCATCATCAAACATAAGTTCACATATAATTAATCATACACAACGATCATTCAATCCTATCTTAAGGTCAACTAGTCTAAGTATCTAGTAACATTACAAATTACATAAAGAAAACCAAAATCATACCTTGGCCGATTCCCACTCAACACAAAACACCAAGCTCAATCTCAAAGCTCTAAAACCATAAAGCTCACTCCACAAACACCAAACTTCAATCTAACATCATACAACATACGAAATCAAATCTAGGGTTCACGAAAACAACTAAACACAAGGGTTTAGTGAGACCTTATCTTACCCATCAAGATTAGGGGCAAAATCCAATAATATTCCAATGCTAGATCACCCCTAAACAACCAAAATCAATAAACTCTATTCAAAACTAAATCCAAAAAGTCGAAAATACTAAGGGTAGAAAACTGAAGCATGAGACATGAGTTCCTACCAGAAAAATTTAGCTAGAAATGAAGAACTCGACAAGAGCTTCGCGTGGCCATAAACGACTCGTCAATCGGAGCCCTGTAGCTCAAGTTATGGTCACCAGAAGTGATACATGAATAGTGACTAAACCCTCACCTCTCTTCTCTCTGAAAGCTGCGCCCCCTTCTTTAGTTTAGGGTAAAAATGAGCTGAATTGCTCATTAAAGGGGTTTTTATATATTTTGGGTTTGGGCTCAACTTGGACCCGTTCCAACCCGTTAGAGATTTTAGCTCGTTTTGCCCACTTTGGGCCGAAAATTTTAAGATTAGCGCCCGGTTTTAAATTTTAATTTTTTTTTCTTTTCAAAATAATAAATTCAATTTTCAAAAATCTTATTTTCCAAAATATGCAGTATCGAACAGATTAGAGCCGATACTGTCAGCTTAAGCACCGGTACGCATTTTTACAAAAAAAATTTGCAAAAGATACATTTTTCCACTAAAAAATTAATTGAATTCAAATTTCACATTTTTATTTTCAAAATATCTTTTCTATATTTTAGAACTTATTCCGGACAATTAAATTATTATTTTATTAAAGCGATTATTCCGATTCTTACATCTTTACTCTATAATATTTTATTGTTGGGGTGTACACATTCTCTTCGATGTAAAATACCTAAGTTTGCATAAATAAAAAAAGAGTAAGAAAATTGAAGACATGGCTAAATTGGCATTCAGAGTATGGAATAGAGAAGATGGCCAAAGAGTTATATTTAGAGATGGCAAAAAAAATCGCACTTGCAGATATCCGTTGGGATTACCTGTGATGAGGAGAATAACAAGGAGTCGCAAAAATTTGATGAAGATGAAAACCCATCTCGACGAATAAATGGAGACGGGAGCAGAAATTGAAGTTTTCGTTCCATGGGAATTCGTAAAATCCCTACAAAAGTATATTTAGTTGAATTATATATTATTTTATTATAGTTGTATTAATTATTTTAAAAAAATATAATATCTAATTATCTATGAATATTTGCGCGAGTATTCACCTCTTCGGTAGAGAAAAATAAACAGAAATTCGTCACGGATATAGTTTAAAGACGAAGGACATTTTACTAAACGAGAAAGGGAGGTGGGGAAAGGATCCGTTCCCATAAAAACCAATTGTCATTCCTAACTCATATCGGGCTAGAATTTTGGTTCGAGAAGTGTCGTGATACAACTTATCAAATCGATGAAAGCAAGTCAGAACGATATGGCTAACACAAGAGCACAATTGTCACGGGGTTTTTCCTCCAAGTTGCCACGCAATACAAATACCATGGTTGTGAGGTTTCAATTGCGAGCACTACAAGAATAATCATGACCACGATAAAAAAAATAGAAGAACCCTAAGCAAGATCGGCATTAGATTGTCCAAGTTGTGGTTGATTGAATAGATCAAGCATTTGTTCATAAGAAATGAGAAGTGATTTAACTTTAGCAAGGGTAATGAAACTATGGAGAGATTGAACAGCGTTGATAAACATCTTATAATGCTCGGAAAGTCCTTTACATACAGAAGTCCTCAATATGATTGTCGGCGTTGAACAAATAACTAGTCGCTTTGAGAGATTGGAGTCGACAATTTTCTTAAGGTTGAGAAAAAAATCTTAATCTGAAATACCTTAACATAACTAAAGGAGGCAAAATTGGGAACAAACATATTACTCTTGAAACATGCATCCATGAAGGCCAAGCTACTTTGTATTGAGTAAATCTCTATTGAGTAAATTTCCTTGATTATTTCTTGGCTACATACTTTGTACCGGTTTTGAATTTCAGCGTCACCTTCTTAGGATCAAGATGATTAATTATTTGTATTAAATTCTTTTAAAGATAAGTTATTTTTACTAATGCAATAATATTTGATTAATTATTTGTATAAAATTCTTTTATACTATGAATGCATGAAAATTAAATCTTTTATAACTACTAATATATAAATCCAATGCCAAGTGTCAACTTAGTAGCCGAACTCTTAATTGTAATGAGCTTTAACATAATACTCAATTTGATTCTTAAACTTACATGGGAGCTTCAATTTAATCTATGAAATTTCAATTGTCTCTATTTAGTCTCCAAATTTTGCAAATGTGACTCTATTAGTCTCTAAGACAATTTTCAATGCATACAAACGTTAATGGAATGCTGACGTGGACAACGAGATACCACACTAGACTCTATATAATAACACCATTTTGATTTTGACATTCAAATAGCCTAAAACAACATTAAATGGTATTGATTGAAATGTTTTCTCCCAAACCAAGTGCTATAACATCATTTTTTGGCTATTTGAGTTTTAAAATTAAAATAACGTTGCTTTACAAGTTCCAACACAGTATTTGTTGTCCATGTCAGTGTTTCATTAATATTTATGTGCTAAAAATTGTCACAATGACTAGTGTGAGTCATATTTATAAATTCAAGAACTAAATAAAAGCAATTGAAACTTCAAAAGCTAATTAAAAACCCGTATGTAAGTCAGAGACCAAATTGAATACTAATGAGCCTCGCCTAATTAAGGTTTTGTGCTTCACTCCTTTAATTTTGTTATACCTGAAAAAGTTAATTTTTAATCATTTTCTACTAAAACACAATGGTACTTTAAGGTATTATTTGGTTAATATTTGTGTATGCCAAATACAGAGATATGACAGGATGTGTCCTTTGTTTGGTACGAGAGACATAAAAATAAGAGAGACAGGGTTACACAGAGCTACCCACAAAAAACATATGCAATGTGTCTCTCTAATTAGCTGAAACAATAATTTTTAATTTGAGACGCTGAAATTTTTACAATTTTATCCTTTTAATATTTTTATAATTCCATTCATACTCTTAGCATCTTTAACCTAATTTCCTTTTTTTCAACCATTATTCAATTCCTTTCTCTGTGGCCTCCATAGTCCACATTGTTTTTGCCTGACTTTGGGCTTTGACGGCATCGCCTCCATCCTCTCTCTGAAAATATTGTTCGTCTTCTCCTTGGTGCCATCATAGCAAATAAGAAGTTCTCTCTGCCTCACTCTTTGGTCAGCATTAACATAACAGTGACTGTCATAACGATGGAGATCTGCTATCCTCTTTCGTTGTATCCTCTGTTCGCATTTTATTCTTCCTCTTTCTAGTTCGAGAGTAATTGTAGATCTATAGCGAAAGCAACCACAGATCTATTAAGATCTGGCCTTTTCTCGTTGGTCTCATCCGTCCTTCTTCCACCTCTCCGTATTTTCAGTGATGGTGGCTGCTGCTCCCTCCGACGAATCCTCTAGAACGTTTGAGCTCTTCAATGTCACACCCCTGCCTCCTCTACTCTTCCATCATCCTCATTTGTTCCACCATCATTTGATGGAGGAGGGCAGACTGATCTTGATGCTCCAGCCTCAGCTGATCAACTGATGATGTCAGCTCCCCTAAAGATGTAGTTAACTGGTCCCAATAGTCACGTGGAGGGAAGAAGATCCCCTGAGGCATCTCCAGAAGATCCTATGGAAGCGGTGGAACTGGCTCCTGCTGGGCTCCCTAGCGTGCTACATACACTTCTTCGTGATCGGTCTCTTCCTCGTTGATCGGGGTATCTCCCTCTATGTGAGCTCTAGTTGCTACATATAAACGGTAAATGAGATGAGGGAATGCCAGCCTCACAGTGGTGGAGGACTTGTCAGCTACTCTGTAAAACTCCTAGGGATCATCTCATGTACATCTACCTCATTGCTGAGCATAATGCAGTGAATCATCACTGCTCCACGACTGTAACCTCAAAGCGGTTATTCGTAGGGATGATAGAACGTTGGATGAACTCCAACCATCCTCTAGCTACTGGCATAAGGTCAAGCCTACCCATTTGGTAAGGCCGACCTTGAGCATCCCTCTTCCACTAAGCTCCAGGTACGCAGACGTCAGCAAGGACTTGATCCAACCACTGGTAAGTGTTGACCCTGCGAGTGTATGAATGAGGACCCTTTAATTGCTGTGGCAATTATAGCGCCACCCTCACACTCTCCGGGCTGAAATCCATGATGTGTTCTCTGACCATGGTGCGCTAATTCTTCGGCTCTGGGTTCACGCTTTTATCATGCTTGATCGTTACCCAAGGATTTGCGTAGAACTCTCATACAATCAACATTCCAACCTCGGTTACAGGTTTGGCCAGAACTTCCCAAACCCAACTCAGAATTTGATATAGGATCTTTGGATACTCATCATCCTTCAGCGTGAAGAGGACCTCAGGAATCACCTTCTTCTTCCTCACTATATCATAAAAATGATCTTGATGGGTCTTAGAAAGGAATCTTGTGAAGTCCCATGGAAAGGAAGTGGGGGTTTTCTCCTTTTTTTCCTTGAAAAATTTCTGGTTTTGGGTGCCATGGAGGTAAGAATAATAAAGCAAAAAGCGGAGCGCCCAACACCAAATTTAAAAGCTTTGCTCATTCCCAAGCAAAATAGAAATATAAAATAAGAAAAGGAAAAGAAAATAGAATAAAGAGATAGAGGAGAGGGGGTATAGGCTTCGGCCTTTGGGGTAAAGGAAGGGGTACAATGAAGAAAGAGAATGTGTATGGTGAAGAGTAAGTAAGAGGGGAAGAGTAGTGTGAGGTGTGCTGAAAGCAGATAAAGTGAGGGGTATTTACAGGTGGGGGATGAGGTGGTTTCGATCATGGGATGGGAAAGGGAGGAAATTGAATTTGAATGTGGGTTGTTGGGAAGAGAAATGGATGGGATTGATGAGAGGGAATTAGGTAGAGTGAGAGGTGGGTTGAGAGAATCAAGGGAAGTGGCAGGTGATGGGATGGATAAATGTAGATAGAAAAATGGGTGAGAGAGGAAAGAGAATGGATAAGATTGAGTGGTTAAATGGTTGGTAGTTAGGGTTGAGATACACAACAGCAATAACAACTTAGATTCATATATTAAGCAAAATCGTCATCACTGCAAACAATCCATAAATTGCTCATATCAAATAACAATCATCAGCAAGAGTAAATAGCAAGAACAACTATGTAGCAACATCAACAAACCAAATTAACACAGGGGCAAGTCATCCAGCAACAAACAAACAAATTATAAAAAGAAAAGCATCTATTTTCAAATAGCAGTAGTGATCAAGACAAGCCTAAATCAACTATCCAGTCTAGATTCTCTAACAACCTAAGCAACTAACATGCATTTTTAACTAACTTAATCAACAAAAATTAAACTAAGCTAACAAAAAACAGAAAAGGGAATAGAAAATAGAATTGAAAACAGAAAAGAGAATGGAACCTGGAAAGGCAGAAACAGAACAGAGAAAGGGAAGGGACAAGAGAAGGAGAAATAGAAGCAGAGGGATACCGGCCCAGAGGTGGCGGCTCCAGGGCTCGGACAGGAGGGGAAGAAGAAGGAGGATGGACGTGAGTTGGAGGTGAGCTCAGGAGCTGTCATGGTGGTTCAACCTCTGGTTCGGCGAGGAGGGGCGCGGTGATGGTGGAATCGCGGAGGTGAGGCATCAAAACAATGAAGGTGTTGAGGTGCACTGGGAGGTCGCAAGAAGACGAGAGGCCAGGGAAGGAGAGTGTTGTGATGTTAGGGTACCACGAAGAGGAGGGGTCGCGGAGGTTCTAGTGGCAGAGGAGAAGAGAAGGGAACAGGGTGAGAAGGGATGAGAGAGAAGGAGAAAAGAGAAAAGGGACGAAGAGAGGGTTGGGCGGTGGCTACCGCGGTTACCAGCGGTTGTGGGTGAAGGCGGGTGGCGATCATAGGCGGTGGAATTTGAAACGGAGAAGAGAAGGTGAACGTTGGAGGAAGAAGGATGCTGTGTGCAAAGAGAATAGGGTTCGCACATAAGGGGCAGGTAGGGTTTTAGCTATCGTGCGTATACACCATAGGTTATGCGTACGCACGTACGGGCAAATGGGCCATTGTGCATATGCACACGCTGTGCGAATGGTGTGAGCAGAGGGCGTGCATGAGAGTATGTGTATGCAGCAGGTATGTGCGTATGCACAGAGTGATTTTTTTTTTCAAATAGGATTTAACCCAACATTCTAATATGCATATAAACAAGAAATTAACAAAAGTATGCAACAATTTACATTAACTTTAAAAATAATCCAAAATTTTATTTTTTTCAAATCAAAATCATGGACTATTCAAAGCACTTTTAATATCCACAAACAAGAATCAGCTAAAACTATTTCAACCATCTAAAAACTAATTCAAAATTTTAAACATTCAATTCAAACCAAAAAGGCAATTTAAAACAAAATTACTAACTATTCATATATGCACTTTAAAACAAAAATCTATTAAGGCAAGCAAACAATCAAGAGACATATTTACAACTTACAAGAATGAAATAAAAGAGGGAAGTTGGAAAGTTTTACCATGGTAGGGTGTCCCCCATCAAGCACTTCTCTTTAGAGTCTTTAAGTTGGACTTTTGAGAAGCTTTCATTATGGAAGGTTGTGCTTACATTGTTCCTTGAATTTCCATCCATGTTTGAAATTTCCATCGCTTTTGAGATTCCAAAGCTTGTACACCTAATCTTCTTGTGAATTCTCTTCATTCCATCTAGGTGACAAACAATTGAAATTTTCGATTCCTATAACACAATAGCAACCAAATTCATAGTGCAATGGGTGAGAATTGATAGGAGAAAAAGAAAATAAAAACAAAAGATAGTAAGAACAAGCAAAATAAACTCCTAAAACTAGCAAAAATAAGCAATCAATCAAACATATTCACATATTAACAATAGCCAACAATGTAACACTATTACAATCCTTGGCAACGGCGCCAAAAACTTGATAGAGAGAATTATGCCAATTCGGAATTTAGATAAAATAGAATTTTTTCTGTTGCAAGTATAGTTTGAACCGGCAATGGATCCTCTCAATCAAAGTTTAATTCAAAAGATGTCACTATCCAATACAAAATAACCGAGAGTTTTAATTTTCTGGTCGTCTTCCCTAGGAGTTGCAAATGAAATGCTCAATTATTGGCTATGAGGGAAAATGGGGATTGGTAAAAAGAGAAGCAAGTAATATAAATAGCAAGAAATCAAACAAGCATGCAATAGCTAAATATCAAAGCAATTGAACACATGATGATTATGAAGAGTTAATCATACTTCGTCAACCCTACATCAGGGATAAGTCAAATAGGCATAATTGATTTCAATCCACAAGTCCTAGTCAACTCTATTAATGGAAGACTTAGAGTTAGTGGAAACCAAATCAACTAACTACTCTAATATATCAATCAAGAATGGACATCAATGACTCAAGGGTCACCAAAATCCTCAATTTCAAGCCAACAGTGAAGAAAAACTTGGTAAATACTAAGCCAAACATTTTATCAAACACTTGGTGTGCATGAAAATAAAATAATATTAAATTACATTAAAAATAAAATCTAACTACCAAAAGTAAGAAAATAATAATAACAATTCAATTAAATAACAATAAGCAAAAAAACCATTAAATTGCATTAAATGAAAATTAAGATCTACAAGAGTGTTCATGAAATAAAAAGTGACATAAAAGAGAAATTAAGAAGAATAACTAAGAGAATTAAGACAATAAACCATGAAAACATAAATGAAACTACATTAGAATAAGAATTAATAACTTAAATTAAAAAGAAATTAACTAAGAAACCTTAATTTCTAGAGAGAAGGGGGAGCTTCTCTCTCTAGAATGACCTACAACATTATACTAAGCTAAACCTAATTGCTCCCACCTTCATCCCTCTTCAATTTTGCTTGAAATAGCTTCAGAATTGAGTTGGATTGGGCTTTAATGGCCCAGAATTCACCCCCAGCCATTTGTAATTAATGACCTCACGTGAGTACATTCGTGCATACGCACGACCTACCGTGGTACGCATGATTGCGCAAAATTCCTATTGTGCGTACGCACCAAAAGTTATGCGTACGCATGGTTGCACGAGGTTGATATTGTGCGTACGCATCCTAGCTGTAGCTTCCAAACTCCATTTTCTTCATGATTTCTCCTCTTTTGAGTGCTCTTTCCTCACTTCTTCATCCCATACTTGTCTTGGAAACCTGAAATCACTTAACAAATATATCAAGGCACCAAATAGGATTAAAGTGAATAAAATTTAGTAATTAAAAGGCCTAAAAAGCAAGTTTTCTCTTTTAAGCACAATTTAGGAAGAAATCATGAAACTATGCTATTTCAATGGGTAAATGCAAGAAAAGTTGGTGAAATCTACCCAAATAGAGCAAATAAATGTCATGAAATGTGGATTCATCATTTATCCATTGGCCAAAGAAGCTTGAATTTCAAATTCTGCATGCTGCCTCCCCACTGGGCGCTGGACGCCGGGCTGGTGTTTGGCGCCACCAGGGGGTCTCCTCCAGGGTGTGCTATTTTTCTTCCTACACTTTTCCTGTTCTAAGTGCTATACATGATCACAAACGTTATAAAAATGAGGAAAACTATGAAAATCTATATAAAACAAATTAATATGAGATCAAACTCAAATAAACTAAAATAGAATAAAAGGAAGTAAAAGTAAACTATAGGATACGTATGATTGGATTGCCTCCCAACAAGCGCTTCTTTATTGTCATTAACTTGACGAATAGCTCCTCCAGGGAGGTTCATAGGGGCTCAGATCTTCACCCCTCATTGTGAACTTCCTTCCTATGCTCTTATGAACTAGTTTAACATTTTCCAAAGACAGGATTCTATTCACAGTGTGTGGTATGACTGGGCTTCTTGTGAAGACTACTCTCATGCCAGGTGAGAGGTCCTCAATAGAAATCTTCTTATTCCTCCAGTCTTTGGGTAATTTCTTTTTAGGACCTCCTCCTTCAATGGTGGGTGGTTGGTGCACGAAATTGCAATCACACTTTTGCAATCCGCACAACTAACCAGCAAGTGCACTGGGTCGTCCAAGTAATACCTTACGTGAGTAAGGGTCGATCCCACGGAGATTGTCTGTATGAAGCAAGCTATTGTTATCTTATTAATCTCAGTCAGGATGCCAATAAGGTTCTTTGAATTTAATTGTAAAAAGTGAAAGTGTTTGGAATAAGTAATTGTTACTCAATAATAGAGAATATGTTGGAGTTTTGGAGATATTTTGTCCTCTTTATTTCAGCTTTTCTCGTGTACTCCTCTTCACACATGCAAGGCTCCTTCCATGGAAAGCTGTATGTAGGGTGTCACCATTGTCAATGGCTACTTCCCATCCTCTCAGTAAAAATGGTCCAAATGCTCTGTCACAGCACGGCTAATCATCTGTTGGTTCTCGATCATGTCGAAATAGAATCCATTGATTCTTTTGCGTCTGTCACTACGCCCAACATCGCGAGTTTGAAGCTCGTCACAGCCATTCAATCCTTGAATCCTACTCAGAATACCACAGACAAGGTTTAGACTTTCCGGATTCTCATGAATGCCGCCATCAATTCTAGCTTATACCACAAAGATTCTGATTAAGGAATCTAAGAGACATTCATTCAATCTGATGTAAAACAGAGGTGGTTGTCAGGCACACGTTCGTGGATTGAGGAAGGTGATGAGTGTCACGGATCATCACCTTCTTCATGGTGAAGCGCGAATGAACATCTTAGATAGGAACAAGCGTGTTTGAATGGGAAAACAAAGATAATTGCATTAATTCATCGAGACGCTGCAGAGCTCCTCACCCCCAACAATGGAGTTTAAAGACTCATGCCGTCAAAGAGTATAAAATTCAGATCTAAAAATGTCATGAGATACAAAATAAGTCTCTAAAAGTTGTTTAAATACTAAACTAGTAACCTAAGTTTACAGAAAATGAGTAAACTAAGATGGATAATGCAGAAATCCACTTCTGGGGCCCACTTAGTGTGTGCTGGGGCTGAGACTTAAGCTTCTCACATGCCTGGGCTGTTTCTGGAGTTGAACGCCAGGTTGTAACCTGTTTCTGGCGTTGAACTCCCACTTGCAACCTGTTTCTGGCGCTGAATGCCAGACTACAACATGGAACTGGCGTTTAACGCCAGTTTACGTCATCTATCTTTGTGAAAAGTATGCTATTATATATTGCTGGAAAGCCCTGGATGTCTACTTTCCAACCCAATTAAGAGCGCGCCAAGTGGACTCTTGTAGCTCCAAAAAGTCCATTCCGAGTGCAGGGAGGTCAAAATCCAATAGCATCAGCAGTCCTTTTTCAGCCTGAATTAGATTTTAACTCAGCTCCTTCAATTTCAGCCAGAAAATACCTGAAATCACGAAAAAATACACAAACTCATAGTAAACTCCAGAAATATGAATTTTGCTCAAAAACTAATAAAAATATATTAAAACTAACTAAAACACACTAAAATCTACATGAAATTACCCCCAAAAAGCGTATAAAATATCCGCTCATCACAACACCAAACTTAAACTGTTGCTTGTCCTCAAGCAACTAGATAAATAAAATAGGATAAAAATAAATTAAGAAACAATAATATCTCCGAGTTTCAAGTGAAGCTCAGATTCTAATTAGATGAGCGGGGCTTAGTAGCTTTTTGCTTCTGAACAGTTTTGGCATCTCACTTTATCCTTTGAAGTTCAGAATGATTGGCATCCATAGGAACTCAGAATTCAGATAGTATTATTGATTCTCCTAGTTTAGTATGTTGATTCTAGAACACAGTTACTTTATGAGTCTTGGCCGTGGCCCTAAGCACTTTGTTTTCCAGTATTACCACCGGATACATAAATGCCACAGACACATAACTAGGTGAACCTTTTCAGATTGTGACTTAGCTTTGCTAGAGTCCCCAATTAGAGGTTTCCAGAGTTTTTAAGCACACTCTTTTGCTTTGGATCACGACTTTCACCACTCAGTCTCAAGCTTTTCACTTGGACCTGCATGCCACAAGCACATGGTTAGGGACAGTTTGATTTAGCCGCTTAGGCCTGGATTTATTTCCTTGGGCCCTCCTATCCATTGATGCTCAAAGCCTTGGATCCTTTTCACCCTTGCCTTTTGGTTTAAAGGGTTATTGGCTTTTTCTATCTCTTTTGCTTTTTTTTGCAAAATATATTTTTTCGCAAGCTTTTGCTATTCACTGCTTTTTCTTGCTTCAAGAATCAATTTCATAATTTTTCAGATCATCAATAACATTTCTCTTGTTCATCATTCTTTTAGGAGCCAACAATTTTAACATTCATAAAATTCAATATAAAAAATATGCACTGATTAGGCATTCATTTAGAAGACAAAAAGTATTGCCACCACATATAAATAATTAGAATTTTTCTTATTAAGAACTCGAAAAAAATATTGTCTCTTTATTCTAAAAATCTACTATTTTATTCATGTTTGATGATGATGAAAAAAATAAATCATAGCTTAATTGGAGATAAAATCAAAATAGATATATTAATTACTACTACTCATATATAACTTCTAAGGTAAATTCCTATAAGAACAACTATCACAGAGTTAAGGCAAAGATTAGGACTCAACAACCTTTATTTTGAGGGGTGGATGCTCCTTTAATCTGTGGGGTGCTTTGTCCTTCAAGAGACAGCTTCTGGCGCTTCAGCTCCTATATCTCCAGATATTCGTCTTCTTTCAGATCGAATTTAACTTCTGGGATCACTGATCTCAGACCCATTATTTTGTGGTACTGGTCTGCATGTTCTTTGGTTAAGAACTTCTCTTGATTCCAAAGTGGTTTTGGAATATTCTCTTTCTTGCCTCTTAAAGTGGTTTGTTTTCCCTTAGGTGCCATGATCTTGATGAGTTTTAGCTCATTGATCACGGAAAAAACACACCAAACTTAGAGGTTTGCTTGTCCTCAAGCAAAAGAAAGGAAAGGAGAGGAATAGAAGGAGAGGCAATTTCAAAAATTCAAAAGGTATGATGAGATTTTGAAAAATATTTGGGATGAATTTGAAAAGATAATTGAGTTTTAAAAATATTTTTTAAAAGAACTTGGATGGGATTTGAAAAGGATTTGTGTTTATGAATTAAGATACATTTAATATTTTTGAAAAAGGGATTTTAGAAATTAGGATTAAAATTTTTGGAATTGAAGGATGAGAGTTTGTAACATGTTTATGCAACAAATCATGAATTGAAATATGAAAATTGGAAAAATGTGAAGTAAAAATGAATTTACCTCCTCCCCACAATCCTGGCGTTAAATGCCCAAACGCTGCATGTTTTGGGCGTTTAACGCCCATCTGTAGCTTCTCCTGGGCGTTCAACGCCCAGCTGTTGCTTCTAGCTGGCGTTGAACGCCAGAAACTCCTTTGTCACTGGGTGTTTTTCTGAACGCCCAGGACGCTGTAAATCTGGCATTAAACGCCCAGAAGGTGCTTCTTTCTGGCGTTTAACGCCCAGAAGATGCTTCTTTCTAGCGTTTAACACCCAGATGACTATCTCTACTGGCGCTGAACGCCTAGTAGCTGCTTCTTTTGGGCGTTCAACGCCCAAAATAGCTCTTACTGGCTTTTTCGCACCAGTGATCTTCTTTTTGCTGTTTTATCCTCTGAAGCCTTCTGTAACTCTGTATCATTCACTGAAATGTATTATCTAATTTAAAATTAAAATTACAAATAAAATAAACTCATGACTGGGTTGCCTCCCAGCAAGCGCTTCTTCATTGTCTTTAGCTGGACTATTACTGAGCTTTAATCAAGCCTCAGTTTTGAGCATTCTTACTCAAAATTGCTTTCAAGATAATGTTTGACTCTCTGTCCATTAACAATAAACTTTTTGTTAGAATTATTATCCTGAAGCTCTACGTATCCATATGGTGATACACTTGTAATCACATATGGTCCTCTCCACCAGGATTTCAATTTCCCGGGGAATAATCTGAGCCTAGAATTAAACAGCAGAACTTTCTGCCCTGGGTCAAAGACTCTGGATGACAACTTCTTATCATGCCATCTTTTTGCTTTCTCTTTGTAAATTTTTTCATTTTCAAAAGCATTGAGTCTAAATTCCTCTAGCTCATTTAACTGGAACAATCGCTTTTCTCCAGCTAACTTGGCATCAAGGTTTAGGGATCTGGTTGCCCAATAGGCCTTATGCTCCAGTTCCACTAGCAAGTGACAGGCTTTTCCATACACAAGCTGGTATGGAGAAGTTCCTATAGAAGTCTTGAATGATGTTCTGTATGCCCACAGAGCATCATCCAAGCTTCTTGCCGAATCCCTTCTGCGGTTAATCACAGTCCGTTCCAGGATTCTTTTAAGTTCTCTATTAGAGACTTCAGCTTGCCCATTTGTCAGTGGATGATATGGAGTGGCCACCCTGTGGCTAACTCCATATCGAACCAAAGCAGAGTAAAGTTGTTTATTGCAGAAATTAGTACCCCCATCACTGATTAGTACTCTAGGGATACCAAATCTACTGAAGATGTGTTTCTAGGGGAATTTCAGCACTGTCTTAGTATCATTAGTGGGTGTTGCTATAGCTTCTACCCATTTGGATACATAATCCACTACCACCAGAATATAAGTGTTTGAGTATGATGGTGGGAATGGTCCCATGAAGTCAATACCCCATACATCAAACAACTCAATCTCCAAGATCCCTTGTTGAGGCATGGCATAACTGTGAGGCAAATTACCAGATCATCCTCCATAATGTGATCCATGGCAGTGCCAGAGGATCTTCTGTGTTTCTTCTTTAGGCACACATCTACGGATTACTCCGTCTGCACATCTCATGAAGAGATATGGTTCATCCCAAAGATAGTATTTTGCATCCGTGATTAATTTCTTTGATTGCTGCCTACTATATTCTTTGGGTATGAATCTTATTGCCTTGTAGTTTGCAATGTCTCCAAACCATGGCACTTCCTGGATGGCAAAGAGGTGCTCATCCCAAAAGTTTTCAGAGATCTCAGTAAGAGGGAGGGATGCCCCTTCTAGTGGTTCTATTCGGGACAGGTGATTTGCTACTTGGTTCTCTGTTCCTTCTCTGTTTCTTATTTCTATATCAAACTCTTGCAGAAGCAACACCCATCTGATGAGTCTGGGTTTTGAATCCTGCTCTGTGAGTAGATATTTAAGAGCAGCATGGCCAGTGTACACAATCACTTTTGATCCTACTAAATAAGATCTAAACTTGTCAATGGCGTAAACCACTGCAAGTAACTCTTTTTTGTGGTTGTGTAGTTCTTCTGTGCGTCATTTAAAACACGACTGGCATAGTAAATGACGTGCAGAAGCTTGTCATGCCTTTGTCCCACACTGCACCAATGGCATGGTCACTGGCATCACACATTAGTTCAAATGGTGATGTCCAGTCTGGTGCAGAGATTACTGGTGCTGTGACCAGCTTAGCTTTCAGAGTCTTAAATTTCAGCAGACACTCCTTATCAAAGATAAATGGCGTGTCAGCAGCTAGCAGATTACTCAAAGGTTTGGCAATTTTTGAAAAATCTTTTATAAACCTCCTATAGAATCCTGCATGCCCCAAAAAGCTTCTGATTGCCTTAACATTGGTAGGTGGTGGTAATTTTTCAATTACCTCTACCTTAGCTTGATCCACCTCTATTCCCTTGTTCGAAATTTTGTGCCCAAGGACAATTCCTTCAGTCACCATAAAGTGACATTTCTCCCAGTTTAAAACCAGGTTAGTCTCTTGGCACCTCTTTATAACAAGTGCTAGATGGTCAAGACAGGAGCTGAATGAGTCTCCAAATACTGAAAAGTCATCCATGAAGACTTCCATAAATTTTTCCATCATATCAAAGAAAATAGAGAGCATGCACCTTTGAAAGGTTGCAGGTGCATTGCATAGGCCAAATGGCATCCTTCTGTATGCAAATACTCCGGATGGACATGTGAATGTTGTTTTCTCTTGATCCTGGGGATCTACTGCAATTTGATTATAACCTGAATATCCATCAAGAAAGCAGCAGTAATTATGACCTGCTAGTCTTTCTAGCATCTGGTCTATGAAGGGTAAAGGAAAATGATCCTTTCTGGTAGCTGTATTCAGCCTTCTGTAATCAATACACATACGCCACCCTGTAACTGTTCTTGTAGGAACCAGTTCATTTTTTTCATTATGAACCACTGTCATGCCACCCTTCTTAGGGACGACTTGGACAGGGCTTACCCAAGGGCTATCAGAAATGGGATAAATAATCCCAGCCTCTAGTAATTTGGTAACCTCCTTCTGCACCACCTCCTTCATGGTTGGATTCAGCCGCCTCTGTCGTTAAACCACTGGCTTAGCATCACCCTCCAATAGGATCTTGTGCATGCATCTGGCTGGACTAATGCCCTTAAGATCACTAATGGACCATCCAAGAGCTGTCTTGTGTGTCCTTAGCACTTGAATTAGTGCTTCCTCATCCTGTGGCTCTAAGGTAGAGCTTATGATTACAGGAAAGGTATCACCTTCTCCTAGAAAAGCATATTTCAGGGATGGTGGTAATGGTTTGAGCTCGGGTTTGGGAGGTTTCTCCTCTTCCTGAGGAATTTTCAAAGGTTCTATTATTCTCTCTGATTCCTCTATATCAGGCTGAACATCCTTAAAGATATCCCCTAGCTCTGATTCGAGACACTCAGTCATATTGACTTCTTTTACGAGAGTGTCAATAATATCAATGCTCATGTAGTCGTTTGGGGTGTCTGGATGCTGCATAGCTTTGACAACATTCAACTTAAACTCGTCCTCATTGACTATCAGGGTCACTTCTCCTTTTTGGACGTCAATGAGGGTTCGTCCAGTTGCTAGGAAAGGTCTTCCTAGAATGAGATTTGCACTCTTGTGCTCCTCCATTTCCAGCACCACAAAGTCAGTGGGAAAGGCAAATGGCCCAACCTTGACAATCATGTCTTCAATTACGCCTGATGGGTATTTAATGGAGCCATCAGCAAGTTGGAGACATATCCGGGTTGGTTTCACTTCATCAGTCAACCCAAGCTTTTTGATAGTAGCTGCTGGTATTAGGTTAATACTTGCCCCAAGATCACATAGAGCTTGCTTGATACAAGTACCTTCTAATGTGCATGGTATCATAAAGCTTCCCGGATCTTTAAGCTTCTCAGGTAAGCTTTTCAGAATGACTGCACTGCATTCTTCAGTGAGGTAAACTTTCTCAGTTTCCTTCCAATCCTTCTTATGACTTAAGATCTCTTTCATGAACTTAGCATAAGAGGGTATTTGCTCAAGTGCCTCTGCAAACGAAATCTTTATTTCAAGAGTCCTGAGATAGTTTGCAAAGCGGGCAAATTGCTTATCCTATTCCGCTTGGCAGAGTTTCTAAGGATAAGGCATTTTGGCTTTGTATTCCTCAACCTTAGTTGCTGCAGGTTTATTACCTACAGATGTGGGTTGATAAGCCTTTTTAGAAGGGTTGTTATCAGCACTTGTATGTGTCTGATCTCCCACTGGCATTTGAATGCCAGGAATGGAAGCTGGAGTGGCGTTAGACGCCAACTCCTTATCTGTTTCTGGCGTCTGAATGCCAGAACTGTGCTTCCTTTGGGCGTTCAACGCCAATTCCTTGCTTGTTTCTGGCGTTGAACGCCAAGACTGAGCATGGTTTGGTCGTTCAACGCCAGCTTTCCACCCATTCTCTGGCATTTGAGCGCCATCATTATTCCTCTCTGGGCTCTTATTGTCCTCAGAGGAATTTTGGTTAGTTTGCTCATTTCTTGGCTTCCTGCTATCTTGAAGTGAGGTATTTAATGTTTTTCCACTTCTTAATTGAACTGCTTGGCATTCTTTTGTTATTTGTTTTGATAATTGCTGTTCTGTTTGCTTCAATTGTACTTCCATATTCATATTAGCCATTCTTGTTTCTTTTAGTATCTCCTTGAATTCGGCTAGCTCTTTTGTTAGAAAATCCAGTTGCTGATTGAATTCAGTAACTTGTTCTGTAGGACTGAGTTCAGTAGTTACTGTTTTAGCCTCTTCATTAATGGAAGGTTCACTGCTTAGGTACAGATGTTGATTTCTGGCAACTGTATCAATAAGCTCTTAAGCTTCTTCAATTGTCTTTCTCATGTGTATAGATCCACCAGCTGAGTGGTCTAGAGAAATTTGAGCTTTCTCTGTAAGCCCATAATAAAAGATGTCTAACTGCACCCACTCTGAGAACATTTCAGAGGGGCATTTTCTTAGCATCTTTCTGTATCTCGCCCAAGCATCATAAAGGGATTCATTATCTCCTTGTTGGAAGCCTTGGATGCTCAGCCTTAGCTGTGTCATCCGTTTTGAAGGAAAATAGTGATTCAGGAATTTTTCTGACAGCTGTTTCCATGTCTTTATACTGTCCTTAGGTTGGTTATTTAACCACCTCTTAGCTTGGTCTTTTACAGCAAATGGAAACAGTAACAATCTGTAGACATTCTGATCTACTTCCTTATCATGTACTATGTCTGCAATTTATAAAAACTGTGCCAGAAACTCTGTAGGTTCTTCATGTGAAAGACCAAAATACTGGCAACTTTGCTGCACCATGATAATGAGCTGAGGGTTCAACTCAAAACTACTAACTCCAATGGAGGGTATACAGATATTACTCCCGTATGAAGCAGTAGTGGGGTTAGCATATGACCCCAGAGTCCTTCTGGACTGTTCATTTCCACTTAAGTCCATAATGGAGAAAGGGAGATGATGTGAATTTATTTTATTATATATAAAAAAAATTTCGAAATAAAATAAAATAAAATAAAATAAAGACGACAATAAAATTAAAAATAAAAATAAAAATAAAATAAAAAAGAATTTAAAAATATTTTATGAAGATTTTCAAAAAAGTGAGGAGAGAGAAAGTGGTTAGGATATTTTTGAAAAAGATATAATTAAAATTTTTTATCTTAAAAGGATAAAATTTTGAAAATTTTTGAAATTGAAATCTGAATTTTTATAGAAAAATTCAAAAATATGGCTTAAAATAGTTAGAAAAGATATTTTTTTTTTTGAATTTTGAATTTTTATGATGAAAGAGAAAAACACACAAAAGACACAAGACTTGAAATTTTTAGATCTAATACTCCTTGTTTTCAAAAATTTTGGAGGGAAAATACCAAGGAACACCAAACTTAAAGATTTTAAGATCAAAACACAAGGAAGACTCAAGAACACCTTGAAGATTCACAAGAACACCTTGAAGATTCACAAGAACACCAAGAACAAAAGAAAGAACACCAAACTTAAAATTTTTTGGAAAAACTAAAATAAATTTTCAAGAATTAAAGAAAAATTAACAAGAAAACACCAAACTTAAAGTTTGGCACAAGATTTAATCAAAGAAAAAATTATTTTTGAAAAAGTTTAAAAAAGATGATACCCAATTGCCAAGAACATAAGCCAATGCTCTAGCCAACTGATTTATAAATGTAACGTGTTTTAAAGAGGTATAAAAATATATTAATATTTTTTTTTGAAAATTAAAATTTTGAAAAAAAGCACAAGAAAAACATGAAAACACATAGAACAAGACAAACCAAAGATCAAACAAGAAAAATTAACAAGAACAACTTGAAGATCAAGGAAGAATAAAGAACACAAATTCAAAAATTTAAAGGAAAATATAAAATATGCAATTGACACCAAATTTAAAATATAAAACTAAACTCACGTAAAAAAATGAAAATTCAAATAAAGAAAAATAATATTTTTGAAAAAATTTTTAAAAGGAATAATAGAAGATGCAATCCTAGTGACTCTAAACTAAAAAGACAAATTTTTCCTAATCTAAGTAACAAGAATCACCTTTAGTTGTCCAAACTCAAACAATCCCCGGCAACGGTGCCAAAAACTTAGTGCTGAAATTGCAATCACACTTTTGCAATCTGCATAACTAACCAGCAAGTGCACTGGGTCATCCAAGTAATACCTTACGTGAGTAAGGGTCGATCCCACGGAGATTGTTGGTATGAAGCAAGCTATAGTTATCTTATTAATCTTAGTCAGGATGCCAATAAGGTTCTTTGAATTTAATTGTAAAAAGTGAAAGTGTTTGGAATAAGTAATTGTTACTCAATAATGAAAAATATATTGGAGTTTTGGAGATGCTTTGTCCTCTTTATTTCAGCTTTTCTCTTGTACTCCTCTTCACACACGCAAGGCTCCTTCCATGGCAAGCTGTATGTAGGGTGTCACCGTTGTCAATGGGTACTTCCCATCCTCTCAGTAAAAATGGTCCAAATGCTCTGTCACAGCACGGCTAATCATCTGTTGGTTCTCGATCATGTCGAAATAGAATCCATTGATTCTTTTGCGTCTGTCACTACGCCCAACATCGCGAGTTTGAAGCTTGTCACAGCCATTCAATCCTTGAATCCTACTCGGAATACCACAGACAAGGTTTAGACTTTCCGGATTCTCATGAATGCCGCTATCAATTCTAGCTTATACCACGAAGATTCTGATTAAGGAATCTAAGAGACATTCATTCAATCTGATGTAAAACAGAGGTGGTTGTCAGGCACACGTTCGTGGATTGAGGAAGGTGATGAGTGTCACGGATCATCACCTTCTTCATGGTGAAGCGCGAACGAACATCTTAGATAGGAACAAGCGTATTTGAATGGGAAAACAGAGATAATTGCATTAATTCATCGAGACGCTGCAGAGCTCCTCACCCCCAACAATGGAGTTTAGAGACTCATGCCGTCAAAGAGTATAAAATTCAGAAAAATGTCATGAGATACAAAATAAGTCTCTAAAAGTTGTTTAAATACTAAACTAGTAACCTAGGTTTACAGAAAATGAGTAAACTAAGATGGATAGTGCAGAAATCCACTTCTGGGGCCCACTTGGTGTGTGCTGGGGCTGAGACTTAAGCTTCTCACGTGCCTGGGCTGTTTCTGGAGTTGAACGCCAACTTGTAACCTGTTTCTGGCGTTGAACTCCCACTTGCAACCTGTTTCTGGCACTGAATGCCAGACTGCAACATGGAACTGGCGTTTAATGCCAGTTTACATCATCTATCTTCGCGAAAAGTATGGACTATTACATGTTGCTGGAAAGCCCTGAATGTCTACTTTCCAACCCAATTGAGAGCGCACCAATTGGACTTCTGTAGCTCCAAAAAGTCCATTCCGATTGCAGAGAGGTCAGAATCCAACAGCATCAGCAGTCCTTTTTCAGCCTGAATCAGATTTTAACTCAGCTCCATCAATTTCAGCCAGAAAATACCTGAAATCACAGAAAAATACACAAACTCATAGTAAACTCTAGAAATATGAATTTTTCTCAAAAACTAATAATAATATATTAAAAACTAACTAAAACACACTAAAATCTACATGAAATTACCCCCAAAAGCGTATAAAATATCCGCTCATTAGTGGTGAATGCCCAACACCAAATTTAGGTTTGATGTCAGGGGGCACTGTATGGCTTTCCACTGAATGAGAAAGCTTGAGCACTAAGTTCTGCATGCTAGTTCCACCTTTGTCCGAGAGAGGTTGATGCTTAAGAATTTTGAACAGCAAATGGTCCTTATGCATCCTCATGACTAGCTCTCCTCTCTCTACATCAATCAAGGCTCCCCCAGTAGCTAGGAATAGTCTTCGTAGGATGATGGAGTCATCCTTTTCCTCTCCAGTATCAAGTATCACGAAGTCCGCATGGAGGTAAAGGTCTTCAACCTTTACTATAATATTCTCCACCAATCCATATGCCCGCTTCAGGGACTTGTCTACCATCTCCATTGAGATCCTTGTGGGCCATGCTTCTTGGATCCCCAGCTTCTTCATCACAGAGAGAGGTATCAGATTTATGCTTGATCCAAGGTCGCATAGTGCCGTCTCAAATGTGATGGCTCTTATAGTACAGGGAATCAGGAAGCTTTCAGGATCTGGTAATTTCTGAGGTAGCTTCTTTTGCACTAGTGCTCTGCACTCCTTGGTCGGCACCACAATTTCAACTCTCTTCAAGAACTTCTTCTCAGAGAATACACTTTTCAGACAAGCCATATAAGGGGGTTTCTTCTCCAACATCTCAGCAAAAGGAATATTTATTTGTAGCTTATTTAAGACTGCTAAGAATTGAACAAGTTGCTCATCCTTGGTTTCCTCTTGCATGTTTTGAAGGTTTTGTAATACAGGCTCCTTCATCACTACTGGGGCGTGTGCTAGTACACTGCCAATCTCCTCTTGAGCCTTTTTCTCCTTCAAATCCTCAGCAACAGACTCCTATTTAGGCATGGGCTCCTTGCCCATGGTAAAAGCCTTGCACTCTTTTCGTGGATTTACCTTTGTGTTGCTTGGAAGAGTGTTAGGAGGTCTCTCAAGTATCCTGTTACTCAACTGACCCACTTGCACTTCCAAGTTTCGAATTGAATACTGAGTCTCTTGCATAAAGCTATGAGTATTCTTGGAAAGGTTAGAGACTATTATGGATAAGTCAGAGAGGCTATGTTTTAAAGTCTCCATCTGCTGTTGAGAGGGTTGGAACTGCCTGCTGTTGAACCTATTTTGATTGGTTCCACCCTGATTAAAGCTTTGTTGGGACTTCTGTTTCTGCACATTCCACGCAAAGTTAAGGTGGTTCCTCCATCCCTGATTGAAAGTGTTTGCATAGGGATCATTATTGGAATTTCTAGAAGAATTTCCCCCATGTAATTTACTTCCTCCATGATGGGCTGAGCAATGTCACAACCGTCCCCTTGAGTGTAGCTCCCAGTCATGCCATAGGATTCATCTTGAGTGTTGACAATTAAAACCTGCATCCTGGTCAAGTGCTGAGATACCATGCTTATCTACTGGGATATGAGCTTGTTTTGAGCCAAAATGGCATCCAATGTCTCTACCTCCATGACTCCTCTCTTTTGAGTATTTTCAATGTTCATAGGGTTCCTCTTGAAAGTGTACATGTACTGGTTGTTGGCAACCATCTCAATAAGCTCATCTGCCTCTTCAGGCATCTTCTTCATGTCAAAATAACCACCTGCGGAATGATCCAAATATATCTTGGCTATCTTAGAGAGGCCATCATAAAAGATCAGCAGCCTGATCCAGTCTGAAACCATGTCAGGAGGGCACCTCCTGATCATTTGCTTGTATCTCTTCCATGTCTCATAGAGGGACTCTCCATCATTCTGTCCGAAGGTCTGGACATCCACTTTAAGCTTACTCAGCTTCTAGGGTGGGAAAAACTTGGTCAGAAATCCAGCGACCACTTTGTCCCACGTGTCTAGGCTCTCCTTAGGTTGAGAATCAAGCCACTGCTTTGCTCTGTCCCTTACAGTAAAAAGGAATAGCATGAACTTGTAAACCTCAGGGTTCACTCTATTCGTCATAATAGTGTCACAGACCTGTAGGAAGTCAGATGATGCTGATAGTTCTGTTATACCAGAGTGACTAGTTGAGGCTTAAGCTCAAAATTATTGGCGCTAATGGCAGGTATAGATATAATGCGCCCATAGAAGTCAGGTGTGGACTGGCCCGGCGGGTTTAGTCCCAATTTTTCAGCTGGAGTCTGGACCTCACGTTCAAGCCCAAAATAACGTTTTAGGTAACCCTCAAAACATTGGCGCTATTGCCGGGACCTAAAATCCAACCATTGATGATGACAGATGATCACTATGAATATGGTCACACAGGGTCTGAATCTGAACCAGAGCCCTACTGTGAGGATCTCACACTTGCAATACCTTCTCCCCGGGAAAGAACTCACGTTCCCCACAGAGAAGAGACTTCAGGAAACCCCAGACAAGGTGGATCCAGTCAGAGGGAAGATGAAGAGCCCCACATCTAACGGAGATACTAGGTTTAGTCCATGGCCATCGTGGACGACTAGAGCAGCTCGAACAAGAAGCTGAATGACAATGAAAAGCAGAATGAGAATTGCAAAGGGAGGTGCAACGATAAAAGGAGCTGAAAGAAAAGCTCTTAAGTTTGGAAGCTAATCTCCGAAGATGGAGCAATCAAACAGATTGAGAAGAGAGCCCCTTGGGAGGTGAAGATCTGTTCGTTGAAGAGATCATGCGGGACAGAGTACAAAGGAATTTCAAAACTCACGACATGGATCATTATGACGAAATGACCGACCCTAGGCATCACCTTAGCAATTTCAAAAGTCGGATATACCTAGCCAACGCCTTTGACGCTACTCGTTGCAAAGCCTTCCCGATAACCCTGACAAAAGCCACGATGAAGTGGTTTGACAACTTGCCGCCCAGGTCGGTGACTTGTTTTGATGACATGGCAAGGAAGTTTCTATCAAGATTCTTGATTAAGAAGGAAAAGGTAAAACACGCACCAAGCTTGCTAGGAGTTAAGCAAGAGGTCGCAGAAATGCTCTGAGATTACATGGAAATATTTAACAAAGCATGCTTGGAGATTCAAAACCTACTACTGAATCGGTAATAATGGAATTGGTTAATGGCCTTAAGGAAGGGTCGTTTTCTCAATCCATATCCAAGCAACACCTGGCTTCCTTGTATGAAGTACTAGAGTGGGCAGAGAAATACATTAACATGAAGGAGAATTCCCGAGTAAGAGAGCCACTTCTGAGACCCAGCCAACCCTATTCACCTCCGGAAAAAGAGAAGGAAGCTAAGAAGAAAGAATAATACAACTCAAAAAAACCTAGAAGGTACCACAACTATACTCCCCTCCGGGTCTCTCTTATAGATGTTTATAGAGAAATATGCCAAACGAAGAGCTTCCACTTCCCCGCCTAATTAAACATAAAAGGCAGGAAGTCGGACAGAATACTGTGAGTATCACAAACTCTATGTGCATTCTACTAACAATTGTTATGAATTAAAGAATGTCATAGAAAAGTTGGCCAGAGAAGGTTGACTAGATAGATACTTTGCAGATAGGTTGGACGAACAAAGGAAGAGAAAGAGAGATGAAGAAGGGGGCGACGAGAACACCCACCTCAGACTCTCAAGTGACACATACACATGATAAATGGGGGATTTTCTGGATGGGGAATATCAAAATCATCAAGAAAAAGGCATCTTAAAGAAGTGTACCAAGTTGCAGAAGATAGCAGATCTCCCGACTTATCAACAATTTCATTCACTAAAGAAGATGCTTAAGGGGTAACATCTGGCCATGATGAACCCATGGTGATAACTATGATCCTCGCCAATGTAAACCTCCATAAAATACTAATAGATCAAGGTAGCTCGGCAAATATACTATTTAAACCCTCTTTTGACAAGCTCAGATTGGAGAAAAAGGATCTAAAGGCATACAAAGATAACTTCTTCGAACTGGAGGATACACCGATCCAACCTCTAGGATATATATCTCTATACACCACTTTTGGAAAGGGCACAAAGTCAAAGATATTGAGCATCGACTACATCGTGGTTGACGTCACTTCGGCATACAATGCCTTAATAGGTTGAACGATTTTGAACTGACTTGTAGCTGTTGTCTCTACACTCCACCTATGCATGAAGTTTCCCATAGCAGAAGGGGTCGCTACCATAAAGGGAGATCAGAAACTAGCACGCAAGTGCTATAATGAAAGTCTTATTTAAAAGGTAGTCTTGGAGGAAAAAAGGTCAACACCATTAAACTTGGTGGTGTTTGAATGCGGGAAGAACTACGCCCCCAACCTGGAGGGAAAGTAGAAGAAGTACAAATTGGAGATCACCTTGAACAAACAACAAAATAGGGGCTAACTTGGAAGGAGGACTGAAAGAGCAGCTCATTGACCTCTTAAGAAGAAATTCCGACCACTTTTCTTGGAAAGCCTTTGACATGCCTGGCATAGATCCCAACCTGATTTGTCACAAGCTCACTGTCTACCCGAGTTCCTGACCTGTTCATCAAAGGCATCAAAAGCTTGGGCCCGAAAGGACACAAATCGTGGATGAACAAGTTTAAGCCCTATTCGAAGCAAGATTCATAAGAGTGGTGAAGTATCCATTGTGGCTGGCCAGCGTAGTTTTGGTACAGAAATAAAATAGAAAGTGGTGGATGTCTATCGATTACACTGACCTCAATAAGACTTGTCCCAAGGATCCATACCATCTTCCCAGCATCGATGCTCTGGTCGACTCAGCCTCCAGCTATCGATACCTTTCTTTTGTGGACGTTTACTCGAGATATAACCAAATTCCGATGCATAAGCTGGACCAAGAAAAGACATCCCTCATAACTTCAAAAGCTAACTATTGCTAGTAGTAATGCCTTTTGGGTTAAAGAATTCTGGAGCCACATACCAGCAACTGAGGAACAAGGTGTTTTCCTCCCACTTAGGAAAACTTATGGAGATATATGTGGACGACATGCTTGTTAAAACCAAGGACGACTCAGCGCTCTTGTACAATCTTTTCGCGGTATTTTCTACCATAAGGAAGCATGAGATGAGGCTAAATTCCTCAAAATGCACCTTCGCAGTAGAAGCGGGAAAATTCTTAAAGAAGTTCAACCTGGAAGAAGCATAGAAGCAAACCCGGACAAAAATGTAGAGTTATACTCAACATGAAGAGTCCGACTTGTCTCAAAGAAGTTCAACAACTAAACAGAAGGTTGGCAGCTCTATCTAGATTCCTAGCAGGGTCAGCGCTGAAATCACTGTCCCTGTACTCAATTCTTCGAAAGGGGAAGCAGTTTGAGTGGACCCCAGAATGTGAACAACCCTTTCAAGACTTTAAAGCCTTCCTAGGATAACCCCTCATACTTATCCGACCAGTAGAGAGAGAAGAGCTCGTCCTCTACCTAGCAATGGCAGGTCGAGCTATAGCTTTAGCCTTGATTAAAGCAGAAAAGGATGGACAGCAACCTGTTTACTTAGTTCGCAAAGCTTTACAAGGAGCAGAACTGAACTATCAAAAGATAAAAAATTTTGTATATGCCCTTATCTTCACCTCTCGAAGGCTTCGACATTATTTCCAGGCATACACCATAAAGGTCTACACTAATTAACCAATGAAACACATTTTACAAAAGACAGACTTGGCAGGATGGATACTGCAATGAGCTGTGGAATTTTTCTAGCCTGACTTAAGATATGAAGTTCAGAAAGCAATCAAATCCCAGTATCTCGTAGACTTTGTAGTTGAATACACTGAAAGTCAAGGAAGCCCAACTATATAGAGCCTGTATTAGACGGGTCATCCAACAAAGCCGGCAGCGGAGCAGGCATCATCCTAGAAAGTGAGCAAGGAACTCAGATAGAACTCTCATTAAGGTTTGAGTTTCCTGTTTCTAATAACCAAGCAGAGTATGAAGCCTTACTTACTGGCCTGAAGCTGGCTAAAGAAGAAGGGGTAGAAAGGCTGATAGTGTTCAGTGACTCTCTAGTGGTAACTTCACAGATCAACGATACCTATCAAGTTAAAGACCCCAACATAAAAGAATACTTAGATGAAGCACAGGAACAACTATCAATGTTCTCGGAAGGAGAACTTCAGCATATACTTTGGGAATCAAATGCCCAAGTAGATGCCCTCTCCAAGCTAGCGAGTACCAAGTCAGGGGGCAACAATAGAAGCCTCATCTAGGAGACTCTCCATTCACCATCAATATCGAAGGGAGATGATATCTTAGATGCAATGACTATATCTAACCAAAATTTAGGATGGATGACCCCTATAGTCAACTATCTTAAATTTGATGTCCTCTCTAAGGACGAAAAAGAGGCTCGAAGACTTATAAAGGAGGCACAAAATTATACATTAGACCACAATGTCCTATATAATGAAAGCATATCAACACCTCTATTAAAGTGCGTCCTGACCTCTAACACAAAGGAGGTTCTAGAAGAAGTACACAATAGCATATGTGGGAATAACTTGGGAGCCCGATCATTATCTAAAAAGGTGATCCGGGCTGGCTTCTTCTGACCGACCTTACAAAGAGAAATGGTTGAATTCGTTAAAAAGTGCCCACATTGCCAGAAGCATGCCTATTTCCATGTGGCACCTTCTGAAGAGCTTATTAGCGTCACCTCCCCTTGGCCATTTGCAAAATGAGGACTCGATCTTCTCGGACCATTTTCCCAAGCTCCAGGACAAGTTAAATACCTCATAGTGGGATTGACTACTTCACTAAGTGGATCGAGGCAGAACCACTAGCAACCATCACCACCCAGAGAAGTCAGAAATTCCTCTATAAGAACATTAACACAAGGTTTGAAGTTTCCCACTCCATCACTACGGGCAATGGAACCCAGTTTACCGACACGGCCTTTAGAAACCTGGTGGCCGACCTTAAAATAAAACACCAATTCACATCGGTGGAACATCCTCAGGCCAATGGACAAACTGAAGCCACATATAAAGTCATATTGGCCGGATTGAAGCGTCGATTACAAGATGCAAAGGGAGCATTAGCTGACGAGCTCCCTCAAGTCTTATAGGCATATCGGACAATTCCTTATTCCACAACTGGAGAATCACCTTTACAACTTGCTTATGAAATGGAGGCAATGATTCCTATAGAAATCACTGAAGAATCACCCAGGATTAAATTCTACAATGAAGGGGTCAATACCTGAGTGCAAAAAGAAGAGCTTGACCTCCTCCCAGAAGTTCGAGAACGAGCCCAGATTAAAGAAGAAGCACTAAAATAGAGGATGACCTTAAGGTATAATGAAAAGGTGATCAAAAGAAGTTTTGCCACTAATAACCTCATACTGATCCGAAATGACATCGGAATTCAGAATTTGGGTGAACGAAAACTACAACATATTGGAAAGGACCCTACAAGATTGTCGAAGTCTTAGGAAAGGGTTACAATAAAGTGTCTGACCTGCAAGGACGGGAGCTCCCGAGGTCTTGGCATGCATGAAACTTTTAGAAGTACTACATTTAGGAAGTAAACCTTGTCTCCTGATATACTCAATTTTCCAACCTTAAGATTTTTTCCCTAAAAGGGGTTTTTTCTAAAGAAGGTTTTAACGAGGCATCACAGTAAGGGCTAAGGGTGGTCAAAACCCATAGTAGTAGGTTTATGTAAAGGAATTTCTTATTCATCAATAAAAATTCTATTTTCTCTTAAGATTCCTATAAAAATGCATTAATTTAAGCTCGACAAATCACAAAATCATTGCCCGACCTAAAATGGTCAGCAGGATGAAGCGACGAGGTACAAATTAATGTAAGAAGATATATAAACAACTACTGAAAACCGGCCTGTGAATCAAGGCGGAACAAAAATGAAATGTAAAAGTAACTTAACAAAGTCGATTACATGATGTCGGAACTTATAAAAGGGAAAACAGAATAAACAAGTTTATTACTTTCAAACTTACTAACATTAAAAGTTGTCGACATACAATCTCCAACTAAGCCATTGTATAAATGCCAATTCAAAAAAGACCTAGCATCATTAAGGTAAAGAAAGGCTCTTTAAAATTTAAGGGTTGTTGGAAGACAACTTAGAAAGTAAGTTTGTTAAAAAAAAAACTACTAGATATTACAAAAAAATAAATTGTTCATCAAAGACTTACAAGTTGGGCCATCCAAAAAACAATGGAACAAAAACTACCAAAAGCTATGATGAAGGGCTAAATAAAGGATTAAGTTTCTCCCCAATCACTACATCCTGACCTCGAGCAAGAGTGGTTGGAGGATGAACAGAGACTGGCATGGCCGTGATGGCACCAGGCGGTGAAGGAGGGAGCTCGGCATTAACAGCTTCAGAAGGGACCTTAGGAGTCTGAGAAGTCTGGCGACCTAAGTACCCGAAGACTTCTAGTCGGGAAAAGCCTCCTCCTCATCATCATTAAGGGCTGGGCAATCTTTTCATCCACCACAATGTTATCCTAGCTGAATAGAGAAAGATCGGCCTCAAGAGCTAGAACTTAAACCTGGTCCTTCAGATTTGCAAACATTTCGTCCATCCCTTCAGCCATAGATTCTTCGACCGTAGCATATCTTTCCTTAGCCTTCTCCAACCCTTCCTTAAGGTTGAGCTTTTCCCCGAAGACTCGGGCATAGCTCTCTTCGACCACCTTTTGTAACACCTCTGCCATAGCTGTAGTCACCTTCTTTATCCTGACCCGAGCCTTCTCTAGGTCAGACAATAGCCCATCCTTCTCCTCCTCTAACTCCCTTTTTAATCCATTTAACCTCTCCACCTCAGCTCTGGTGGCCACTAAGGCACTCTAAGTAGCACTAAAAGGTGCCTTTTGCAACTCCTTGGATAAAGAAGCACACATTTCGGCTATCTGGATTTGATTTCGGGCCATGAGATGGAGATGATTCTGAATAGCCACATCATCCATATTGATGCGGCTGTGAGGGAGAATGTTTTCTTCACTCCAGGCCAGCCCATCGAAACCTTTATCATATATACTACTCCCCTCTTTAATGGTTTTTGCTTCTTGAGAGGAAGCTATAAGGATGAAGGAGAAAGGGGGATTGTCACGGTCAATGGAGGGGAGTCGGGAGGTATTAACCGACTTGAGGGAATAGGGATGATCTTCTTCTAGGCCAAAGTACCTGAGTCTGATTTCCTTGGAGAAGATCAGACAGAGGTATCCCCGGCTTCCTTCTCTTTAATGCTTCGAGCCACGAGATTTTTTCTGGTCTAGCATAGTTGATTCATCGTTGCAAACTTAAGAGCCATTTGTTCTGCAAAACAAAACTAAAAGGCACCTTAGTTAAACAAATTACAATTGAAAGTCATAAAGCTAAAGGTCGAAAAGTTACTTAGCTCGGACAAAAATAGACTGGGTCCCCTAAGAACTTTTTAATATCCAAGTGAGGAGCTGATGAGCGGATAATTTATACGCTTTTTGGCATTGTTTTTAGTATGTTTTTAGTATGTTTTAGTTAGTTTTTAGTATATTTCTATTAGTTTTTAGTTAAAATTCACTTTTCTGGACTTTACTATGAATTTGTGTGTTTTTCTGTGATTTCAGGTATTTTCTGGCTGAAATTGAGGGACTTGAGCAAAAATCTGATTCAGAGGCTAAAAAGGACTGCAGATGCTGTTGGATTCTGACCTCCCTGCATTCGAAGTGGATTTTCTGGAGCTACAGAAGCCCAATTGGCGCGCTCTCAACGGCGTTGGAAAGTGGACATCCTGGGCTTTCCAGCAATATATAATAGTCCATACTTTGCCTGAGATTTGATGGCCCAAACCGGCGTTCCAAATCAGCTTAAAACTGCCCGGCGTTAAACGCCGGAACTGGCACAAGAATGGGAGTTAAACGCCCAAACTGGCACAAAAGCTGGCGTTTAACTCCAAGAGAAGTCTCTACACAAAAATTGCTTTAATGCTCAGCCCAAGCACACACCAAGTGGACCCGGAAGTGGATTTTTATGTCATTTACTCATCTTTGTAAACCTTAGGCTACTAGTTCCTTATAAATAAGACCTTTTGCTATTGTATTTTCATCTGGGTAGCTATCTTTATTCTTATGCTATCTTAGATCATTGGGAGGCTGGCCTCATGGCCATGCCTAGTCCTTGTTCTTATGTATTTTCAACGGTGGAGTTTCTACACACCATAGATTAAGGTGTGGAGCTCTGCTGTACCTCGAGTATTAATGCAATTACTAATGTTCTTCTATTCAATTCAGCTTGTTCTTGTTCTAAGATATCACTTGTTCTTCAACTTGATGAATGTGATGA
>NC_029781.3:67401854-67403412 GCF_000817695.3 Arachis duranensis
CGGAATCTTCGTGGTATAAGCTAGAATTGATGGCGGCATTCAAGAGAATCTGGAAGGTCTAAACCTTGTCTATGGTATTCTGAGTAGGATTCAATGATTGAATGACTGTGACGAGCTTCAAACTCCTGAAGGCTGGGCGTTAGTGACAGACGCAAAAGAATCACTGGATTCTATTCCTACCTGATTGAGAACCGACAGATGATTAGTCGTGCCGTGAGAGGGTGCGTAGAACATTTTCACTGAGAGGATGGGAGGTAGCCATTGACAATGGTGAAACCATACATACAGCTTGCCATGGAAAGGAGTAAGAAGGATTGGATGAAGACAGTAGGAAAGCAGAGAGACGGAAGGGACAAAGCATCTCCATTCGCTTATCTGAAATTCTCACCAATGAATTACATAAGTATCTCTATCTTTATCTTTATGCTTTATTCATACACCATCCATAACCATTTGAGTTTGCCTGACTAAGATTTTCAAGGTGACCATAGCTTGCTTCATACCAACAATCTCCGTGGGATCAACCCTTACTCGTGTAAGGTTTATTACTTGGACGACCCAATGCACTTGCTGGTTAGTTGTGCGAAGTTGTGATAAAGAGTTGAGATTACAATTGTGCGTACCATGTTGATGGCGCCATTGATGATCACAATTTCGCCCACCAAGTTTTTGGCGCCGTTGCCGGGGAATTAAATGTCCTAACTATAGTTTCGCATTTGTTCCCTGCAATAACAGTGCCAAGTTTTGATCCGGCAACAACCCCAAGTTTTTGGAGCCGTTGCCGGGGATTGTTGAGTTTGGACAACTGACGGTTCATCTTGTTGCTTAGATTAGGCATTTTTCTTCAGAGTTCTTAAGAATGAATTCTAGTGTTTCAAGGTGATGTTCTTATCATCACCAAAGCTGATTGATCTTCATCAATTTAGCTCTTGAATGCTCATTTTAAGTTTGGTGTCAATTGCATGTTTCTGTTCTTCTTGCATTCATCCATGTGTCTTAAGTGATCTTCAAGATGTTCTTGATGATTTCATTGCTCTGATCTTTGAATTCTCTTGACTTGAGTGTTTTGTTGTTTCTCATGTGTATTCTCATTTTGTTAGTGTCAGTAGTATACAAACTGCTAAGTTTGGTGTCTGCATGCATTGTTATTAGTTGCATTTTGACTATTCCTCATTATGAAAAATCCAAAAATATTTTTAATTTGTGTCTTTTCAAGTCAATAATACAGAGGATTGAAGATTCAGAACATTCAGCAGAGGAATTACACAGAAAAAGCTGGGCGTTCAAAACGCCCAGTAAGGAAGGCAAACTAGCGTTTAAACGCCAGCTAGGGTGCCTGGCTGGGCGTTTAATGCCTAAAAGGGTAGTGGTTTGGGCGTTAAACGCCAGAATGTGCACCATTCGGGGCGTTTAACGCCAGGATGGCACAAGAGGGAAGATTTTGTTTTTAATGCAAATTTTTTTTCAAGTTTTCAAAATTTTTCAAAATCAAATCTTTTTCAAATCATATCTTTTCAATCATATGTTTTCAAAATCAATTTCTTTCCATTTTCAAAAA
>NC_029781.3:67403597-67404438 GCF_000817695.3 Arachis duranensis
CACATCTTTTTCAAAATAGTTTTCAATCAAATCTTTTTTATTTCTAATTTCAAAATCTTTTTCAAAAATCACTTGATTTCTTTTCCACTCTTGGTTTTCGAAAATCAATTAAGGTTTTTCAAAATGTTTCCAAAATCTTTTACTTAATTTTCGAAAATTACTTCCCCTCTTCTCACATCCTTCTATTTATGGACTAACACTATTCCTCAATGAACAATTCAAACTCCATCTCTCTTGATAAGTTCGAATACTTCTACTTTTGCCTTCTATTTTTCTTTTCCTCTGACACCTCAAGGAATCTCTATACTGTGACATAGAGGATTCCATATTTCCTTGTTTTCTTCTCTTTTATATGAGCAGGAGCAAAGACAAAAGCATTCTTGTTGAGGCTGACCCTGAACCTGAAAGGACCTGTTGAAACTGATCCTGAACCTGAAAGGACTCTGAAGAGGAAGCTAAGAGAAGCTAAAGCACAACTCTCTGGAGATGACCTGACAGAAATTTTCGAAAAAGAAGAAGACGTGGCAGCCAAAAATAACAACAATGCCAATAATGCAAGGAAAGTGCTTGGTGACTTTACTGCACCTACTCCCAACTTCTATGGGAGAAGCATCTCTATCCCTGCCATTGGAGCAAATAACTTTGAGCTTAAGTCTCAATTAGTTTCTCTAATGCAACAGAATTGCAAGTTCCATGGACTTCCATTGGAAGATCCTCATCAGTTTTTAGCTGAATTTTTGCAAATCTGTTAGATTCCATGGACTAATGGGGTTGACCCTGAGGTCTACAGACTTATGCTATTCCCTTTTGCTGTAAGAGACAGAGCTAGAATATGGTTGGA
>NC_029781.3:67404720-67405227 GCF_000817695.3 Arachis duranensis
AAATCTTTCATGGAAGGATCAACAGAGACCTCAACAAGGTTTCAACAATAATAATGGTGGAAAAAAGAGGTTTAGCAATGGCAAGCCTTTTCCATCATCTTCTCAGCAACAGACAGAGAATTCTAAGCAGAGTAACTCTGACTTAGCAACCATGGTCTCTGATCTAATCAAAACCACTCAAAGTTTCATGACTGAAACAAGGTCCTCCATTAGAAATTTAGAGGCACAAGTGGGTCAGCTGAGCAAGAAAATTACTGAACTCCCTCCTAGTGTTCTTCCAAGCAATACAGAAGAAAATCCAAAAGGAGAGTGCAAGGCCATCAACATGGCCGAATTTGGAGAGGAGGGAGAGGCAGTGAACGCCACTGAGGAAGACCTCAATGGACGTCCACTGACCTCCAATGAGTTTCCTAATGAGGAACCATGGGAATCTGAGGCTCCCACTGAGACCATAGAGATTCCATTGAATTTACTTCTGCCATTCATGAGCTCTGATGAGTATTCTTC
>NC_029781.3:67406289-67406789 GCF_000817695.3 Arachis duranensis
CTCATAGTCCTAGAGAATGGGAAGTGCATAGATGAATCCATCATCCTTGGTAGACCCTTCCTAGCCACAGCAAAGGCTGTGATTGATGTTGATAGAGGAGAATTGATCATTCAAGTGAATGAAGAATCCTTTGTGTTCAAGGCTCAAGGATATCCCTCTGTCACCATGGAGAGGAAGCATGAAGAGCTTCTCTCAAAACAGAGTCAAACAGAGCCACCACAGTCCAACTCTAAGTTTGGTATTGGGAGGCCACAACCAACTTCTAAGTTTGGTGTTGAACCCCCACATTCAAACTCTAAGTTTGGTGTTGGGAGGTTCCAACATTGCTCTGAGTATCTGTGAGGCTCCATGAGAGCCCACTGTCAAGCTAATGACATTAAAGAAGCGCTTGTTGGGAGGCAACCCAATCTTATTATATTTATCTATTTTTCTTTGTTATTTTATGTTTTCTGTAGGTTGATGATCATGAGAAGTCACAAAATCAATTGAAAAAGCAAAAA
>NC_029781.3:67406919-67407238 GCF_000817695.3 Arachis duranensis
GCAGATGGGCGTTTAACGCCCAGTCTGGCACCATTCTGGGCGTTTAACGCCAGAAAGGGGCACCAGACTGGCGTTAAACGCCAGGAAAGGGCAAAAAGTTGGCATTAAACGCCAGAAATGGGCACCATCCCAGCGTTTAACGCCAGAATTGGCACAGGGAGCAATTTTGCTCGCCACTTGGTGCAGGGATGACTTTTCCTTGACACCTCAGGATCTGTGGACCCCACAGGATCCCCACCTACCCCACCACTCTCTCTCTTCTTCACCCATTCACCAATCACCTCAACATCTCTTCCCCAAAAACCCCTCACCTATCAAA